>NC_080385.1:134002532-134302532 GCF_014773155.1 Arachis stenosperma
GAGACATTGCTGAAATTTCTAGTGTACTTGAATGCAAAAATAAGGTAACCAATTATAAGCATGGAATGATTTTAGTTAGAACTGTTACTAGTTAATGTGATATTAATTGTTTGCTTATTTTTCTTTGTCAGGGGAGTGATGCTGTTGAAGGTATAAAGTTAGATTTGTCACAAATTGACGATCTACACTTAAATGCTAACGCATTTAGCATCATGACTGAACTAAGATTTTTGAAATTGCATACTCCCTGTGGTAAGATTTCGGGTAACATGGACTATCCTATTGTCCTTGATCAATTTTCTTCCAAGTTGAGTTATCTTGAGTGGAACGGATACCGCTTAAAGTCTCTTCCAGAAAGTTTCTGTGCTACGAAGCTTGTCGAGATTCGAATGGTCCAGAGCCACATAACAGAACTTTGGCATGGGGTTAAGGTATAGTCATTTATTTCATAACTAATATACATTTAACATTTAAAATGTCTCGGATCAACGATGTCTCTGATATATCGAATGTTTCTTGCAGAATCTTGTGAATTTAGAGGGAATTGATCTAAGTGAGTGCAAATATTTGGAGAATCTTCCAGATCTGTCCAAGGCATCTAAACTCAAATGGTTGAATCTTTCTGATTGTGAGAGCTTGGTTGAGCTTCATCCATCCGTTTTGTCTCTTGACACGCTTGAAACTTTGATCCTCAATGGCTGCAAGAAACTCAAGAGTTTAAAGAGCGAGAAGCATTTCAGATCTCTCAAGAAAGTCAATGTGGAGGGATGCACCAATCTGAAGGAGTTTGCGCTGTCCTCCGATAAGATGGAGAGCTTGGAACTGAAGAATGCAGGAATAGAACAACTGCACTCGTCGATAGGGCTTTCGAGCAACCTTAGATATCTGAATCTAGAAGGTTTGAGATTCCAGAATGTTCCAAATGAGCTATCATCCCTTACAAGCCTTGCGGAACTAAGAATTTCTGATTGCAAAGAACTAGTTCTTGAAAAACAGAAATTGCAAGCATTGTTTGATGGTCTAAGATCTCTAAGATTGCTGCATTTGAAGGATTGTTCAAACTTGCTTGAACTTCCTGAAAACATTAGCGTGTTGTCCAAGTTATGTGAGCTGAGACTAGACGGAAGCGGCGTAGAAACGTTGCCTGAAAGCATCAAGCATCTTTCGCTGCTCGAAATTCTTTCCTTAGAGAATTGCTTGAACCTCAGGCAACTGCCAGAGCTTCCAACAACCATCAAAGAATTAACCGCCGCTAACTGCAAATCGTTGGTGACAGTTCCCACTTTGAAGACTCTTGCAACCATGATGACAGGGCGAGAGAAGTTCGTGTCGTTTGAGAATTGCACGAAACTAGACGGATCTTCGCTCTGCCGGATAGCGGAAGGTGCAGAGTTATCATCAATGAATGCCGCTTTTCAGAATGTGTTTGTAAGAAGCAAAGGCGCCAGCGGTGCCAGCTGTCACAACTACAACTTTGTTAAGGTGTGTTCACCAGGAAGCAGAGTCCCGGAGCAGTTCACATACCGAAGCAGAGAGTCCTCTTTCAAAGTCAAAATTCCTTCACACTCCAACATTTTGGGAATGGTTTTGTCTGTGCTTATTTCACCAAGCGAAGGAATCAAGAACCATGGTGCCAGAATATTTTGTCAGTGCTATGATGCTGATGGTAGAAAGGTGGGGTATGCTACTAGGTGGTTCCATGAAGCTACCAAGGATTTGAAAGGTGATCATGTTTTTGTTTGGTATGATGCACTTCATTTTGATAGCATTGTTAAAAGCCTTGAAGAACAAGAAATTATTTTTGAGTTCTTTGTTGCAAATGAATTGGGGGAACGTGATGTGTTAAATGTTCTTCCAAAAGAGTGTGGGGTGCGCTTGATTTTTGACTCAGAGTTGAACAATCTTTTGAGGAATTTGGAGTTGGATTTTGAATCCAAGTGGGAGTTAGGGTTGCGGTTAGGTTCGGAGTTGGGATTGGAGATGGGATCAGAGCTAAGGTTGGAGTTGGAGTCACAACAACATATGGCAACTGAGAGATTTTATTTCAATGAGGACGAAAGCGATGGATTATACAATGAAGAACACGTTCATCAGAGTGAAAGAAAGGGGATACACAATATCAAGATGTTCTCAGTGGAAGATATGATTGTTTCTATGACTTCTTCAAATGCGACCCGTATAAAGTATTAGTTTCGCGGAGAAGAAAATTAAAAAAAAAAAAAAAGTGAGGGGTTCATATCATTGAGAAATTTATTAATTTAATGTCTTAAAATTTAGTTTGATGTAATGTCTTCTTATTTTGTATTTTTACTAATTAATTGTGTATTTAATTTTTTTTAATTAAGAAAATATATATTTAGTTATTAAGAAAACATTGATGTCAAAATACTAATAGTATTTATTATAAAGAAAGTAGACATAACAAAATTGATTTTACTATTTTAATTTTCATAGGAAAATTAGATAATTAGGGATTGATTTTACTACAACAATTTTTCTAGGAAAATCAGACAATTAGCTTGTTTTGAATAATACACAGAATAAAATATCTAAGGGTAATCTAGATCTTGTCCGACCACATGATTCTCTTCAATTTACGTCCAAGGTCATTCGTTATTAGCATCCGAACGTCGTCTAGCAAAACACTTGGTGATTTGGGTAAGTCTGAGTCAAGAATTAGGCGCACCCCACACTCTTTTGTACAAATGTTCAACACACTCCGCTCCCCCAAACCATTTGTAACGGAGAACACAACAGTGAAATGCCTTTTATAACCTCCAACAACACTGCCATCAAAAAGAAATTCATCATACCATATATACACATGATCACACTTCAACTCCCTTATAGCTTCATGATGCCACCTAGTATACGCCACCTTAGTGCCATTTCCTTGGTATTCGTAGCATTCACATGAGATCTTAGCACCATCCTTCTCCATTTCATCAAATGGAGACAGAACTGCACAAAAAACTAAGCCCCGCACCTTTGAGCTGTAAGGAAGTACGATTCTGAAAGAGGATTTGGTGCTTCGATAAGTGAATTGCCTTGGAACACTGCTTCCTGGCAAACAAACCTTCACGAAGTTGAAGCTGTAGCTATGGCCTAGCTCTGGTGCACTGTTATATTGCTGCGAACGAACCTCCTCCTCCACATCCTTATTTTTAAGTATCGCGTTTGTTGCTATTAAATTCGCACCTTTCGTGATTCCTTCACGTGAAGGTCCATCCAGGTTTGTGCAATTCTCGAACGAGATGAACTTGGTGCTTCCTCTCATCTCTTTCGCAAAGGTCTCTAAGGTGTTTATTGTCACCAAGGACTCGCAGTTAATCACATAAAGCTCTTTGATAAGTGTCGGAAGAGTAGGTAGGTACTTAAGGTTCTTACAGTTTCTCAGCGACAAAATTTCCAGATTGATTAGATCCTTGACGGTTATAGGCAATGTCTCTACAGCACTTCCATCTAATCTTAGGTCACACAGATATTCCAAGCACCCAATGTTGTTAGGGAGTTCAGACAATTTATCACAATCCTTCAAATACAGTAAGTGAAGACACCTTAAGCCGTTGAATAAGGTATGCAGTTGCTCTTTGTTGAGTACTAGTTGTCTGCAATTAGAAATTCTCAGCTCTGAAAGATTCTTAAGGATTGATAACTCATTTGGAAGATTCTCAATAAGTATCAAACTATCTAGGTAGAGCGACTTAAGCTTGCTTGAGCGCTGAATTGATTGGTGCAATTCTTCTATTCCAGCATTTATCAGATCTAGACTTTCCATCACACGAGAGGACACGGAAAATTCTCTGAGACTTGTGCAGCCGTTAACACTGATCGTCTTGAGAGATTTCAAGTGCTTCTCACTTCTCAAACTTGTGAGTTTTCTGCATCCATCCAGTGCTAGAATTTCAAGAGCGTCAAGAGACCAAATAGATGAATGAAGCTCTGCCAAGCTCTCACAACCAGAAAGGTTAAGCGATTTAAGTTTTGATGCCTTGGACAAATCCGGGAGATTCGCCAACTCTTTGCATTCACTTAGATCAATTCTCTCTAAACTCACAAGATTCTGCCACATAAATAAAAATAATCTTTCATAAAGCAAACTTATAAGCATACATTGATTAAGTTTGCGGAAAATATCTTTTACCTTCACCCCATGCCAAAGTTTGGTAATGTGGCTGTGCGGCATACAAATCTCAACAAGCCTCTGAGTAAACAAATTTTCCGGTGGAGACTTCAAACCATATCCATGCCATTCAAGGTAGCTCAGCTTACCTGAAAATTCATTAAGGACTTCCGGATACACCATGTTACCCAAAGTCTTGCCAGAAGGAGCATACAATTTTAGATATCTTAGATCACTCATCATGCTGAATGCTTTAGAGTTCAAGTGTAGATCATCAATTTGAGACAAATCTAATTTTATACCTTCAACTGCATCACTTCCCTAATAGAAAATAAAGCAAACAATATGTATCACATTTAGTTAGAAATAATATTTTTATAAAGTGAGTATAATGATGAGATTTAAGTTTCCTTACCTTCCTTTTATATTCAAGCACATCTGAAACTTCTTCAATATCCTTCAATCGGCTACGTTTTCCAGGATCTTTAATGCCTTGTCGAACAATATTCAAGCCCATATCTCGTATTAAATCATGCATCTGTATCTTCTTGTCCTTTGAAATAGTTATGAGAGCTTTATTTGTAAGGACTTTTATTCCACTAACAGCAAATAAACCACTAGCACTTAGTATCTTTTCCACAAAATATTTGTTCTCATCTTTGAAAAAGAACGCAATATCCAAAAATATCTTCTGCTCTAGAATATCTAGTCCATCATAGCTCACTCGTAACACCTTTTGAATTCCATCATAGGGATAGTCCTTGAGTTTATTCAATTCGCTATCCCAAAATTCAATACTTGTGTCACGGAGATTTGAGCCCAATACTTTTAAAGCTAATGGAACACCCCCTGCATAATCAACTGCCCTCTGAGAGAGATCTTCATATCCCTTTTTGGGAACCCAATCTTTGAAGGCACTCAAGCAAAAAAGCTCTAGAGATCTCCCAAAGCTCAATGTCTTGACCTCATATATATCATCCTCATCAACCATTCCCCTAAGCAAATGCTTATTTCTTCTTGTTATAATCACTTTACTTTCTGGACCAGCATAGCTACATTCTCTACACAATTGTTCTAGTTGCTCTGAATCATCCACATCATCAAGTACAACTAAAGCTTTTTTATTACTAAGCCTCCTCCTAATGAATGTGTTTGTTGTAGAGTTCAAATATTCATACTTTAGTAGCTCAGAAAGCAGCTTCTCTCGTAAAGATGTAAGTTTGCTTTGTCCTATGTTTTGGGGTGCTTCTTTGACATTTTCTAGAAAACACACACTGTCATAATAGGGAAAGAGTTGGGCAAACACAGCCTTTGCAACGGTTGTTTTGCCTATTCCGCCCATGCCCCAAATTCCAATTACATGCACATTTTTGCTTTTACTTTTTGATAGCAATAATGACACATCTTTGCAACTTTTGTCAATTCCAACAAGGTTAACTTGTAGCTCATTAGGAAACCTTAATTCCAACTTTTTCAATACATCTTCAACAATCTGATCGATGACTTGTGACTCGTTCCTTGCAAAGGAATGATCAAATACAAGATGACAGATGTTATTGAATTTAGCACAAACGGCGAAACTACATATTACATGATCAAATTTAATTATAAAAGTACACAGGGAAATTAAATGACAAACTGTATTCAAATAAGTAAAAACATACATTAAAAATTATGGGTTTGATGTATTGGTTAACAAATAAAAAAGGAAAAATGTTGATTGAAAATACATTTTTTTTTATATTTTTAATGTACTTCTAATGTATTAAATACAATAAATCATTAAAAATTTAAAGAGAATATTAAACTTTTTTCAAAAAAAAACTATATTTCTATCTTTTCTTTGTTTTTGGTTGTTCATAATATCTCTCAACTAAACCAATCAAAAACTAATATGTTGCTAATTTACACTCTATTTAAGAGTCTGTTATTGCCAATAGATTGCTACATACATAAAGCAAGATCGAATATCGACATTTAGTTAAACCGATGAGTAAAGTGACCATGCAACCAATCCAAGTTGGTTTTATTTTTATCTTCCCTAATCATTTTATGTTGTTGTTGATACAAAAATTTCACCAAATAAATACACTTCGATCATGATTGAAATAGAATGTCGATCATATCTTGTGTGACATGAGTCGAGGAATGGTGTTAAGTTGGAGCTTTATCAACACGTGAATTAATGCATTGACACATGGTAAGATAAAAAACGTGAGTAAATGCTTGATGACCAAGTTAAAAGAAAAGACGTGGGTTTCCAGTTTGGAGAATAAGACTTTTCACGGTCAAAGTAAGGTCGTGAGCATAGTTATTAAAATCGGACCGGATTGACTGGTTCGACCAAAAAATCGGTAAACCGGACTCTATGTCGGTCCGGTCGAAGGTTAGGACGGTTCAAGACAGAGAACCAGAACGAACTGGTTGAATCCGTAACGAACCGACCAAAACCGACAAATTCCGGTAAAAATCAAATCGGATCAAACCGTTTGGTCGCAACTGAAGGTGAAGCTACGATGCATCTGGATTCTACAAGTCCACCATGCTCTCCATAAGCTCCAGCGTGCCAAGTGTCAAAGCTGTGTGGTTTTTCGAACTTTTCGCTCCAAGGTTACAAGGTGGACAATCATACCACCAAGCTACATTGCTTCTTGCTAACATATATTCAAATTATAATACATATAGCAATTTTTTATTTTACTTATATTCAATTAATTTTAATTTTAAAGTCACTAATTTTTAAATCAATTATATTTTATTTAATTATAAATTTTATTAATATATATATATATATTAAAAAGATAAAAAAAATTATTAATTATAATTTATTTTTTCCTTTCATGATTATATGATATCTATTAATGTTATTTTTTCAATAAATACTTGTAGTATATAATAATAGGTAAAGACCCACATGCAGTTGTCTTCATATGAAGTTGATAGTTGAAAATCGTTAGATGATATTTAGTTAAACTTGTCAAATTATCTAACTATTTTTAAATATTAACTTCATATGAAAATTAACTGTATGTAAGTTTTTACTTATAATAATATAATAATACAATAAATATAAATTAATTGATAAAGTATTAAAATTTGAAAATGATAATTATTTTTATAAAAATAAAATAAAAGTACTTATAATAAAGAAAAAATAATTAAATTTTACATAATTATTTAATTATACCGGGTTAACCGGTTTGACCAATGATCCATCGGTTGAACTAGTAATCCAGTGACCCAGTAACCTTACCAGTTCGATCACCGGTTCGATTCTGACAACTATAGTCGTGAGTTGTGAGAGTCTAAAGAAAAGAAAAAAAGCTAAATCATGGAAAGAGAGAAACATTTCGCAATCCATCATTGTGATCTATAAATAGGAGAAGCATAAAAGAGAGAGAAACTTCAATTTAAACACTTCATAATTACACTAAAATTTAACAAATTCCAATCACATTAATGTCAAAAAGAATCATAGCGTGCAAGTGGGTTTGGAGTCAATTTTCAATTAGCTTCGTTTCTTCAAGTATTTTATTCTTCTTTTCTTGAGACATTTTACTTTTTTATTTTTTTATTTTTTAAAAATTTTTATTTATTTTATGCGTTTTCTTTTGTTACAATTATTTACATTATTTGCTATATAACTTAGTATCAATAACATTTTATATCTTTTTTATCATACATAATATTTTGACACAAACACTTAGTAAATTTCGAATCGAATTCTCTCTTTTAATAGGAGTTTTGGAGTCAATTTTCATTAGCTTCGTTTCTTCAAGTATTTTATTCTTCTTTTCTTGAGACATTTTACTTTTTTATTTTTTTATTTTTTAAAAATTTTTATTTATTTTATGCGTTTTCTTTTGTTACAATTATTTACATTATTTGCTATATAACTTAGTATCAATAACATTTTATATCTTTTTTATCATACATAATATTTTGACACAAACACTTAGTAAATTTCGAATCGAATTCTCTCTTTTAATAGGAGTCGTTTATATTTCTCGAATTAAGATCTTGATATAAGTTTAATTCCACCTCTATCGAAATCAAGCGAAACAATTGCATGTGTACATGTCATTCTTGGCTTCACCCATCCCAAGCTATCATTCTCCATAAACAAACCGTCCCAATACATGTAAGTTCCAAAGCGCATATAGTTCATAACCTCAAAGGCGCCATTGACCGTGGTTTACGTCTCCTCGTCAGTTCGACTCTTCGATGCTAGATTAGTGGAGGCCCCTTGCTTATCATCGCAATTTCGGCCTCATGCGTGTAGAATATGGCCACGTCTCTGGTGGCCATATTATTGGTGGCTACAGGTGATTAAGCGTTGACCACTCAATAGAAAGTTGACAAGTGACTTCTGCTCAAGCAGTCTTAAATAGTGTTTAAACTCACTAAATTTTTCTAATTTTAATGCTAATCATCCTTTCTGGTTAAGAATCATACAACTGAATTCCAATTGAGAACGGCGGCGTGTTACCAACATTCCGCTTGTTGTCTTTGGCCTTAGACAAGATATGGAAGGGGATGCAGCGTCGAGTAGCATTTGGCCACAAAGCTCATCTCGTCGAGTATCAAAGTGGCACAGAAGACCTTTGTTTCAGTCGATATGGGAAGAGATTCGGGTTAGGTGGTATGGGCAGATGGGTTAGGCTTATAAGACTAAGCCTGACATAAAAATATGATGAAAACTCAAGTGAAGTCGACTTCACCTGAAGTTGATATCTGAAAGTCGTTAGATAAAAATTTAGTTAAATCAGTCAAATCATCTAACGGCTCTCAAGTATCAACTTTACATGAAGTCGACTGCACCTGAGTTTTCACCTATATATATATATATATATATATATATATATATATATATATATATCACTTATCTTTATAGTAATATAAATGAGGAGCTCATCTGCTGACATAACGTTCATACGTTGAGTCTGAAAATTTATTTGTTTAGATGTCGTCACTAAAAATTTTTAAATTTATATTTATAAATTATAAATTATTATTTATTTAGGTTATTATTTTTAAATTTTAAATTATTTGTTTAGGTTGTTATACTTGTTTATCATGTTTGCTTAAGAATTTTACTGTCATTAACAATGCCAAACCTAAATTCAAAACACTTTCTTTTACTACACGTGTAAGCTATAAATTGATGCAACCAAACTAATTATTGTAGCCACTAAATATCTGTCACCACAATACGATACGCACCGTAGAATATTGTCCTTCAAGGACATGGCTTGGATATTGTTAATTCTAAGTGTGTTTTTATTTGGTGTTTATTTTTTAGTTAATTTATTTTTTACAATAAATTATTTAAAATTTATTAATTTTATATTTTTAAATTAAAAATTAATTATCTAACTTTTTTGACAATTAGACATTAATTTTGAACACCGTCGCAACACTCATTCGACAAAATGTGTAGTATATTTAATTTTGTTTAAGCATGCAAGTTGTAGGATAGAATAATCTTTTCAAATTTTGCAAATGATGGTAAATGTATCTCTCAAATATATCTCTAATAAGAAGAGTTTGCTTCCTACATCTTAGAGAAAAGTGAACGTATATTAATGTTTTGCAATGACGTAAATTCTATACAAAAATTAATATATTTTCGCTTTTTTAAGTGGTAGAAGACAAATATAGAATTGAATTTTGACCCACTTGTAAATAATTATTTATGCAATGATTATAAAAATAGTTATACTAATATAATAATAAATAATTAAATATCCAAAATACTTTGAGAGTTAACTATTTTTAGTAATTTTAATTAGTATTTAAGCAATAAAAATATTAAATTATTTTTAATAAATAAATTTTATTAATTTATATATACAAATTTTAATAAATATATATGTAAATTATGTGTATAAGTTTTAATAATTAATTATAAGTAGTATTAATTATGTATGTAATTCATATATATAAAGTGTAAAGTTTTAGTTCGTAAATATAAGTGTAAATTATTATTGATTAAATATTTTTATAAAAATAATAATATTTATTAGTGATGTAATATTATTGATAAAAAAATGCCAGGCAAGTCAACATTTTTAGTAATAAAAATTAGAAAAATGGTTAGTATTAATTAGTTGAAATGCAAAGAAAAAAAAATTGGCATGTTTGTGTTTGTAATGGAAAAAAATTTACAAAATTCATTCCACAGAGGTCAAAGCAAGGGGCGCAAAAAAAAAGAATTTAGAAATACTGACTTGTACTCGCGACTACGAGTGTCACGCCCCGATATGTTTGCCGCTTCCATGAGAGCATCCTTCCAAGCGGACACTATCTTCTTCACTTCTTCCACACTTTTATCACCCAACAATCCTCTTTCATGTTCTGCAATGGCTTCCCCGTACACTCCTCTCTGATTTCGAATCTCCGCCGGATCGACCTCGTAAAACACAGGTATCACTACCTGTCCCATCTTTTTCCGGCATTCGAGTACTTTCACAAGCTCTTCCAAGCACCATCTGGAAGACGCGTAGTTCTTGGAGAACACTACTATGGCAACATGGGAGTCCTCGATTGCTTGGGACAGCGATGGCCAGACATCGCGACCCTTTTCGAGGCCTTCGTCGTCCATGTATGCCTTGATGCCGTTTCTTGAGAGCGCGGAATAGAGGTGGCTGGTGAAATTGGTGCGGGTGTCTTCGCCTCTGAAGCTGACGAACACATCGAGTGGAAGAAAGGGCTCCACGTGAACCAGAAACGAGTTTTTCTGGTCATCGTCAACAACGAGAGACATATCTACCTTTATATGGATGTGCTTTTCTTCCTTTTTATCTAATTGGCTTAGCTTGTAATTTCATTTAGAGAGATGAACAAAGCAGTAAGAGTAAGTTCTATGTAGAAACTTAGATCCAGGAGATACAATGGTCTCATTTACTTCAGCTACCGCCTACCTGCTCTATATAACAGCAATAATAAAAGAAGAGAAATGCACTACTCTTATAAACACGCAAAAAAACGTCTTTTTCTAAAAATATTTTTTAATAATTAAAATTTAATATATATAATCACTTAAATTATAGGACAAACAAATTAATTTGACTAAAAAATAGTAAATTAAATTTTAAATTTGTCTAAATTAATATTATTTTTTATAAAAAATTATTACAATATCTCTATTATATAAAATTACTAAAATATTTTTATTATATATATTAATTTTGATAATTGTAAATTCTAACTCTTTTCTTTTCTATGGTTATAGGGTTAAAATTTAAAATTTTTAAAATTTATATATATATATATATATATATATATATATATATATATAATATAATAAAAATATTTTAGTTGTGTTTTATAATAGAGATATTATAGTAATTTTTTATAAAAAATATTAATTTATACTAGTTTAAAATTTAATTTATTAATTTTTTTGCTAAACTGATTTATCCAGTCTAATTTAATAATAATAATATAATTTAATTAATTATACGTGTTAAATTTTAATTTTTAAAAAATATTTTTAAAAAAAGATATTTTTGACATCTTTATCTAAGTGACTCCCTTATTATTTTTACATATTTTAACTATTAATTTAATTTTTTTAGTTTAATAATTTAACAATATATATTTTAACTCACACTTTTAAATATCAATAACTAGTCAATAATAAAAGATAATAAATTTTAATAATTTTCTAATATTTTTCTTAAAAGAATATTAAAATGGAAATACCTTTTATTAATATTAACTAATATTTAATTAATATTTTATTTTGGTACTATTAAAATTTAAGATTTAGAATTTAGAACATTAATTAAAAATGATAGATAAAAATTCAGGTACAATTAATTTCATCTAAGATTTAATAGTTAAAAGTTTTTAAATAATTTTACAGGTTTAACTAAATTGTCATCTAATAACTTTTAACTATATATCAATTTTACATAAATTTAAATACACCTAAATTTACATCAAAATAATAAATTTTATTATTCATATAATATTACTTTTTTTTTGGACCTGATATTATTCTAATAATAATAGTAACTAAAATCTTCTTTTGTCGATTATTATTAGGTATTTCATTAATTATCCAAATTTAATCATGATAATTTTATACTAAAATTGGTTATTAGTATAAAATATATATTAAAATATAAAATATATATTAAAAATAATTTAAATAATATATATACTTATACATAAATATATAGTAACTAATTTTAGTGTATAAATATTATTTTTTATTTAAATTATATTATGATCCTAAATTTGATATTAGTATGCTTTTTTTGTGATTTTTCATATGGGTTTTGATTGAAAAGTTATACCCTATTTTTCTTTTACGTAAAGTTATATGGTAATTTTTTTACCATTCAAATGATATAGGGCTGTTAAATGTGTTAGTCTGGTCCACTTAAATTCGGTTCTTCATTTAATTTGTGGATTAATTCATTTTATTTATAGGTCATAATTTTTAGCCTAAATTGTTTATTGTTAATTCTAAAAATGACAAATAAGACAAAATTCGTCATACTGATTCGCGTAACTCATAAAAAAAGCGAGTCAGACTAAAAATTTAAAATTGTTATAATAAAAAGTCTGTTTAATTCGCACCGCCTAACCCACGAGTTTTAGCGAGGCAGGATGGGCTTACGTGCCAGACTCGCCATTCTATAATTTTGCTTCAAAAAATTTTGTTAATAATTATGTTTATTACATATTTAGAATTATAAAAATTTTAGTGCTATATGAATTTAGAAATTAAATTTTTTTATCTTTATAAATTATAAGTTTATTGAGATGTTTGTGAAATTATATATTTTTAGTATTTAATGATTTTAAAAAAAAAAAACAAGAATTAGCATGCTTATCCCACCAATCCGCTATTAGATAGGGCGTGATAGAAATTTGAGACTGCATCACTAGACAAAACAGGACAAACTAATCCGTTTGTCACTCTTAGTTTGTCCGATAAGTTAAATGGATCGGTCTATTTATTCTTTTATTTTATTTTTTGAAAAGTTTTTGGTAAAATATATTATTTTTAGGTAAAAAATCTTAAACGCACAATATATTTTAGTTGATGAGTTAGAATTTCGGCTTAGATCGGGCAAAATATTGGCTAAAAATACTACTTTAAAAAAAATGTAAAAAAATAAACAGTCTGCGTATTTAGTTTGCAAACTAATCTGTTTAATTTGTTATTTTTTTTTTGAGTTAGTTGAGTTCAATCTGTTTAACTCAAAATTTAACAAACTTAATTTTAGAAACAAAATTCACCTATTTAAACGAATAAATGAGTTGACACAATAAATTTAGCCAGTTTTAACGAGGAAACATGACTCATTCTTCTTCTATGTTTCGTCACTTTAGTTTTGTGCTACATAACATCCGTTGACTCATTTCTTCTCCAGATATAATTCTTGTACTTTCTTTTTTGTACATTAATAAACCATGTATCCAAACATAATTTTTAGTTTACTGTATTTACTTTTTTAATGTATCAAAAAGATTTAAAGTGATAATTAATAGGAACTCAAAAATATAATAGTATGGGAATTTAGAAGTTAATATAAATTTGCAATTAAGTAATATCAATTTATCCCGGTAATAATATAAAAACGAATTCAGGATCAAAACGACAAAAGTCACATGAATAGTGGGTTTCTGGATGGACAATGGGATATTGACTTCACCTTATGTATATATAGTATGGTCATTGGTCAACAATGGCTGGCCTGATTCATTTTCCCGTTATTATTTAATAGAATGTCAAACAATTGTTTGCCTCAATTTTTTAATGATTATTAATAATCCACATTGAATTGGCATGCGATGACAGTGGCAGGGGAAACTAAAGGGTAATGAAGGCTGATAACATTGTAATTACAAAAATATTATTTGGATGTTAAAATTAATTATTATGCATTTATATTTAAATATATTATTTAATTATTTTAATATATATTTTATATTTTAATACGTATTTTATATTAGTGATTGATTTTAATAATTAATTTTAATATATATTTAATATAATTTATAAAATATTTTTATTACTAAATAATATTCATCAATTAGAGGGAAGAGAGAAAAGAGAGAAGTAAGCCTCACAAATCGTTATCCAAACAAAATCTATTGAACTTATCCACATCAAGTCAAGTAATGAGTTTGTTTAGTGATTATAAAAGACATTGGATCCATTGTATCAAAGCAAATTTTAGAATGTTAGATTTTATGGTATTTATATAGTTTTTTAGAGTATTTTTATAGTATTTATATAGTTTTTTAGAATGTTTAAGAATGTTTTAAATAATTTTTGCACGTTTTAAAATGTTATAAAAGGTTTTGAAAGACCTTAAAAAATTTTTAAAAAACTCTAAAATATTTTAAAGTATTTTAGAAGAGTCTGAATATATATAAAAAGGGGACTGCTACACATACAAGTAAAAAAGGCCTACAAGTGTTATAAGTTGGCCCAGCCCAAGATAAAGACACGCGCACTCACTCCCTTTGAATGGAGCGTCAGTGCCACGCGCATAACTCAACCGTTACGCTTCGCAAAGGCGCTCGTTATGGCGCACTCTTCCACTTCTCCTTCGAACAAAACACAAACCTTCAAACTTCGAGCAACATTCCAAACCGAAAAGATAGAACTCGTCGCAGAGATTAGCAAAAACCATCAACAAAAGATAGAACTCTCGATCAACAATTTCAAGAGAAAACGAAGAAATATTACTCAAGGTACGTTACTATTTTACTCATCTTGTAGATTTTTCACATTTCGAAATTGAAGAACTAGGTTTGACTGTTCTTCTACGTTCTTCTAGGTTTTACTGTTATTCTTGTTCTATCTCTCATTTTACTGTTTTTAATATTGTTCTTGTTCTACGTTTTAATGTTCTTCTTGGTTCTAGGTTTTACTGTTCTTCTTAGTTATTTACGCTTTACTGATCTTCTTGTTCTAGTTTTTCTCGTAACTGATTTTTAGGAGTATATTGCGTAATTTGTTGGGTGTATATGGCATAATTTGTTGAATGTAAATTTCTGAACTGATATAGTGTAATATAATCAACTGTTGCAACTATTCTGATATTTCTTGTCCTTGTAATATTGGTTGTTCTTGGGTGTATATTGCATAATTTAGTGGGTGTATATGGAGTAACTTGTTAGGTGTATATGGCATAAATTGTTGGGTGTATCTGATTCATATCTATGGTGTATCTGACTGATATATATGGGTGTATCTGAATCATATCTATGGGTGTATCTTACTGTTATCAATGGGTGTATCTGACTCATATATATGGGTGTATTACTGATATCTTTGGGTGTATTTTTCATTTCAGAGAAAAAGGCAGCGAGAAACCAACCTGGAAGAAATGTAAGAACAAATATATGTCTTACATGAAATCAGTTTTATATAATAGAATTATATCTGACTATAATTTTATTTTTGTTTACAGCAAACAAAAGACCTTAAGTGTGCAACACATCTCTTAAGTGATAAATTCAGAAACATGAGTGATGAAAAGAAAACAATTGTGAGGGATTTGGGATTCGGTGGCTTGATGCACATCCCACCACTAAGGGTGCATCACCAAGTGTTAAGGGAGCTGGCTAATAACTTCAAACTAGGGGAGAACAGGCTGGAAACGGGATACGGTTCTTTTAAAATAACACCAAGAAAAATAGGTGATGCGCTTGGCATCAATGCAACAGGTAACTCGCTAAAAACTATAGGTGTATATTAACTGATGCTTGGGTGTATTTAAGTTGATGCTTGGGTGTATTTGAACCGACTTTGATACTTTGTTATTTTCCTTTTTGTAGGAGATCTATTTCCTCAGAAAGTCGATTATAAGAAACTTTCTGAGGATGACACAGTAATTTTTAGAAGATTCCAGGGTAAGACCCTCAAAAGTCTTACAGATGAGATGATGGATATTGGTGTTGGTAATGAAGAGGAACGCCTAATGTTCAAGAGAATTTTCATCCTCTATATACAGATGGCGTTCCTTTTAATAACGACAATAAACAAAATCTCGCCTGTGCACCTGGCCCCAATTTTTGAGATGGACAGCATAACGGAGGGAAATTGGGGGGGGGCATGTTTTAACCTTTATGGTCAAGGGCATAACCGACTACAAGGAGAAAAAGAAGAAGGCAATTGATGGCTGCCTCTTTGCCCTGATGATAATTTACTTTCATCTTTCTAAAAATAAGGGCAAGAAGAGAGCTGAAAGACCGCCAAAACCCTGGATTGCCAACTGGAGTAAGGAGCAGTTGGTCAAAAGAATGAGTGCAGAAACAGATGAAATTTTGGTAAGTGAACGTAATATGTTGGGTGTATTTTATTTACCTGAATGCTGCTAACTAAAATATCTAATGTTTCAGGGGATTGTAAAGATGGCAGAAACAAGAGAGAAAATAAAAAAAATAGAGAAAAAAGAAAAAAAACAAGAAATAAAAAAAAAACAAAAAAAAGGAAGGCGAGTTCAACATCGTCTTCGGAGACAGAAATAACTGACAGTGATAGTTCTACCTCTGAGTCTGAGATTCAAGAAGACTCAGAGGATTCACCAAGAAAACAACCCAGCAAAAAAGGAAAAAAGTAAGTACCATAATTGGGTGTAATTTCTTCGTCGAGTTGGGTGTATTTTGTGGAACCATTTGGGTGTATTTTGTTTATCAAGTTGGGTGTATGTTATTTATTATGTTGGGTGTATATTGTCGATCCAGTTGGTTGTATCTTGTGCATTCATTTGGGTGTATTTTATATCTTTAGTATGTTCTAAATAATGATTGTTTGCCTTCCAGAATGGACTCCAGAAAAAGAAAAAAGAGTCAAGAGGATTCAGAATCTGAATCAAGTGATGAGTAATGTTCTGAAATTATTACTCCTTTCTTTTGGCCTCATTATAAAGATTTCGTGTATTAACTGAAGTGTCTCTTATTAACTTATAGAAGCGAAGAATCATCACCGGTGGAGAAGCAAAAAAGAAAAAGAAAAAGACACAAAGAACACCAAAAAAGTAAGCACTTCTTTGGATAATATTCTGTGATAAAATTAATTTTTTATTTCTGATTCATACTTGTTTTTTCCACCCAGAACACAATCCAAAAAGAAAAAGGTTGTTGTTGAGCATTCATCTCCTGAAGAAGATCAATACAATGATGGGTACAGTACCTCGTAAGCTATATTACCGTCTATCATCATAATTATTTTTGTTAACATCTTCTTTTATGAATGTAGTGAGAGATATGAAATAGGAAGTGAAGATCTAGATGAATTATTAAGGGGAATCGATGAAAAATCTGCAGCAGAGGGGTATGTCTTGTTGGGGTGTATATTTCAGATTTTAGTGTGTTTTCTTTGCTAATAATTGTTTCTTGTTTCGCAGGCAGAACGAAGCTGACCTGCGATCGACAGAAGGTCGCTATGTCTCCTCTGAAACGTAAGAAGCTTTATTTAATAAAATCTTGTTATCATGAATTGGGTGTATTTTGTTGATCAAGTTGGGTGTATGTTGTTTATTAAGTTGGGTGTATTTCGTTTGTTGTGTTGGGTGTATATTGTCCATTCTGTTGGTTATATCTTGTGCATTCATTTGGGTCTATTTTATACCTGTATCATATTTTGTCTGAGTAACATGAAATCTGTTTAGAATACCGGATGTGAACTTGGGAAGTGATGATCCTTCCTCTCAAGGATGCACAGAACAAAGTAGTGTAAACAACCCGACAGAGAGCATGTAATTTCTCTTTCAAATAACCGTTACTTTTGTTCTTCTATTACCTTCTACTTTTAATTCTGTATATATTTTTTTTAGAAAAAAAGCCCTTTATTATTTTATTCGAGAAAAAAAAGGGAGGAAAAAAAAACAAAAACTGCAAGTATGTAAGTTCTCAAAAAACAAAGCCTGTCTTCTTTTTTAATTGTTCAGGTGTATTTATTGACTTTCTTTAGGTGTATTTTAGGTTGAGTCCGGTTCAACAGTCAGCCAGTGAGCCGGCTGATTCAAATATGATGGTTGTGAGGGAACGGACACCGTCGGAAGCACTTGCAATGTGAGTTTTTCAAGAATATTTCAACCTTATAACCTTATTATTTTCAAAGGCATTGTTAACCTTTCATTTTTCTTCTTGTTTAGAGTTCCGATTCAAGTTTTTGTGCCAGTGTCCCAAACAACTACTGTGTCGGAATTTGAAGAAACACCTGAGACAGATTTTGAACCAACCCCTCTGCTACAAATTGAAGGAACTACAAAAACGTAAGAAATAGTATTATTTGTTTAGAGTTTGGGTGTATATTGGATTATAGTTCAGGTGTATATTTGCTAACAGTTTGGGTGTATATTGTTCCTGAATAGTTTTTTTTACGCCATGATTAATTTGTGTGTAACTGTGCAGCACTCCTGAACCCCCCCAACAACTTTAAGAAAGCACACCCACGCTTCCCCCAGCTCCAACTAAAATGTAAGTTCATCAGACTGAAATCAATCTTTGCTTATCATCCGTATATTCTTATTCCTGTAATACGTTATACATGATGACGCAGTTATCCAGCTGCAGAAGACGCTGCTGCCCTATTGATGATGGCACGTACAACATCGTATGCTCCTAGAACAGATCAGATGCCATCATTCAGCCTTGGCCTCACTGATTCAAGCCAAGAAGAAGCATCAACGCAGGAAGCAGAAAGGGCAAAATCTCCAGAAGTTGCAAATTTGCTAGAACAATTAGATAATTTGGTACAAAAAATAGCAAGAAATGCAGCGAAAGAAGAAAGTAAAAGTCCCAAAGGGAGACTGGGGGAGAAAGTTCTGGGAGGTTTGAAACTCCTGCGGCAATAAATCAGAATACGGATGATATGAAACAGAAGTGCTACATCTAGGGGACGCGAGTCAAGACATACGCAGATGGCAGAACTAACGAGTATGAAAACATGTGCACTCTGATGGCCCAAGATAAATACATTTTGACAAAAATGCACATTGCATCACTCCAGGCAGCAACTTTTATAGAAGCTGAGGTAATATTAGAATAACATTAATATTTACACCAAAGGTTACTACATGTTTATTAATATAAATTGATTTCGGCATATATTTCTAGATTGTATCTGCCATGTGCCTCATCTTCAACCAGACAAATGATAAAATGTTTCAAGAACAAGTATACTGTCTCCCCCCCGATATTGTGGTAAGTGTTACTTCTACGAATTTTGGGTATATTTTCTGTATTCATTTGGGTGTATTTTTTAAGTTCAGTTGGGTGTAAGTTGTGTAGTCATTTGGGTGTATTTATAGAATTCACTTGGGTGTATTTTCAGTATTTCATTTGTTGTTTCACGATTGTTGCAGAACATGGCCATTTCGAAGCACCCAAACGGGGAATTCATATCACCTAAAACCAATAAAGAATTCAGAGTGGAAGACTACCCAAGTTTTATTCCCTTCATAGATGCAAAAAAATTAACTTCGCATCCATATGTAAGTTTTCATTTGTAAAATTTGTTAGTACCGTTCTTTACTTATATGCCAAATAAAATAACACACTGTTGAAATATGCAATCCTTCAGATTTTTGCACCTGTTTGCCACGCGGACCATTGGTGGTTATGGTGATTGATACAAGAAAGCGGAGATTTCATATACTTGACCCCTACACAAGAAAGCTCCAAGCGATCAGAGAAAGCAGCTTAATAAATTCACTGTAAGTTGGCTCTGTGTTCTCCTTTGGGTGTATTTTGTGGTACCATTTGGGTGTATTTTGTTAATCAAGTTGGGTGTATGTTGTTTATTCAGTGGTTGTATCTTGTGCATTCATTTGGGTATTTATCTTTAGTATGTTCTAAATAATCATTGTTTGCATTCATTTGGGTGTATTACTGATTTGTTTTGGTATTTAAGGGATATATAATTTCAAGAATGAGAGCATATGTTGGTGGGGAACCTTTGAAGAAAGGCGAGAAGGAAAAGGAAATTAAAGCATCATACGTTAAGATATCAGGCCAAAAATCAACGTATAAATTTGTGACTCTGAACATTAAACTTTCCTAAATAAGATTTGTAATTTATTTTCTTCATTTTCAGATATGACTGCGCTATCTACGTTATGAAGTGGCTTGAGTTAATTGAGCCGGAAAACATTAAAAAGGGGAAGTATGAATGGGATAATTGGAAACAGGTAACTGTCTTTAGAACTATATAACTCTGTATTACTTTACTAAATTAATATTGCTGTTTAAACAGAATATAATTTTTAATTGTAGGACGAGGTGGACCACTATAGAGTGGAGTATGCTTCGCGGATACTATTCAATGAAATGAGTAAAGAGAGAGATGAAGCAATTAGAGCGAGTAATGCAATAAGACTGTCGAAGCCATCCTCCGTATTATTGAGTCCGTTTTGTCAGATAAATTCTACTGATATAGAAAATGTGTAATCCAATTGCTAGCTAGTTTGTAAATTGAACAAATGCTGTAAAAAATTGCCATTTATAAACAACTTCTATTCAATAAAATTTTTTTCCATAGTTAAACTATATGTGCTGTTAAACTGTCTGTGCTGTATTCAAAAGCTGTATTACAGGTGGTTAAATATGAAGGAAAACATCAAGGCAGATCTAAACACAGATTATAAATTTTACACCCAACGGGAGTTTAATATACACCCAAGATTGATTAAAATATACACCCAAACTGTCTGTGCTGTTAAACTGTCTGTGCTGTATTCAAAATGTATAAATTACAGGTACTAAAATATGAAGAAAAACATCAAATCAAATATACACCTATAAGCTGCGATTTTTTAAACCCAAATAAAGTTGAATATACACCCTGAAATCTATCCCCCCATGATGTTTTGAGACTAAAACCCTGAACCCTAAACACTTAAAATGTAAAATGTGAATTCACAAAAATACACCCAAGAGAAACAGTGCTTTTACACCCATATTCTGTAAAACTATACACCCAAAGAGTTATCCCCTGCTGCTGGTACCGTAAACTGATAATTCATAACATGTCCTTGATATTGGCTGGAATTTGAATGCAACACTGATGCAGCATCAAACAGGTTTATCTGAATATAACACTCACATATTAGCTAAACTATTAACAAGAAAAATAAACTCAATCAACACAAATTTAAAGAACATTACTTTTACCTCGCTTAAAACTTTCGTTTTCTTCTTCTTTGTGGCATTTACAATCTGTTTGTCCAACTTTGAACCTAGCCTATTTTTTGGACGTCCTCTTGTTCGGATCCTTGGCGGGCTTTGAAGCTCGTTAACGGATTCCAAGTTGGCGTCTTCGTGGGATAAAGAAGATGTCCCCTTCCTTTTGGCTTTTAATGATTCCATCTCAGCCATGACATTATCGTATGCACAGTGCAGAATTGCAGTCAGCTCCTCCGATTCGGATGCAAATTCACAAATATTTTGCGAACGAAAAACCAATTGGTCAAACCTCTTACTTCTTGGCTCCATCAGTGGCTCGTTGTGGCTGCTCTTGATGTGTGTGTGTCGTCTCTTTACCTTCTTGCTCCATCGTTCTAGTATATATCTAGATGACACTTGGCTTACTTGTTCAAAGCTTAACACCCTTAGTGCGTGATGACACAGTATCCCTCTCGACTCGAATAATAAGCATTGGCATTTTACCTCGGCTGCAACTGAGTCGTAAGTAACCACAAACTTGTTGAATATTGAGCTGGAAACTAGTTCTCTGACTTCGTATACTGAATAGCCTAGAGTGGAATTCGTTAATCTGGTGATGCAATTCGCCTTACCTCTGAATTGTGCTTGGACTTCCCTAAACTTTTGATGAGTGTACACATATTGAAACTGAGCTTCAATGGAGGACTTAGTTGCACACGGTATGACTGTATGAAAATCTACAGCATCTAATTCTCTCTTTGCTTGCTCCCTGCTTCCAAGGCAATTATTGTATTGTTTGACGAACTGAATAAGCGAGCTGTTCCGGGTAATAAACTTGTTAAAAAATGAATGCATGCTCTCGCTCCTTTGTGTGCTTCTCATCCCTGCCCAGAAGTGGTGATCCAGATAGATAGGAACCCATATATGACGGTCTTCATACAGATCTGCAGAATACACCCAAACACAGACTATAAATACACCCGAAAAAACATGCAATTTACACCTTTGCTGCAGATTTTAAACAAACATTACCTGAAAGCCACTTGTTCTCCACAAGACCAAAATTCAGAAGAAAATCATTCCAATTCCTATCGAATGAGTCTTTGCTATGAGAGTTAAAAACAACTTGGCTCATTTCTTGTTCAATATCTGCATGTCCCTTGTACCCGTTTAATTTGCTTGGAATCTTCTTCATGATGTACCAAATACACCAACGGTGAATTGTTGTTGGCATACAGGCCTCTAAAGCCCTTTTCATTGATGCGTATTGATCGGTGAGAAACCCTTTCGGAGCGTTTCCTCCCATGCAACGAAGCCAACATTGAAATAACCATTTGAATGATTCAATTTCTTCGTTTTTCATCAAAGAGCATCCGAGAAGTGTTGAATGACCGTGGTGATTCACCCCGACAAAAGAACCACAGACCAAATTATACCTGAAACAAATTACCATAGTGCAGAATGCAAAATCATTAGGTACACCCCAACACATGCTTCGTATACACCCAAAAAATAGCCAATATACAACTCTGCTACGGATTCATAAAAATACATTAATTTAGCATCATAAACAGGGGCAGTTTGTTACCTGTTTGTATTGTAGGTGGTGTCAAATGAAATGACGTCTCCGAAATACTCAAAGGCAGCTCTACTTCTTGCATCTGCCCAAAAAGCCAGCTTAATCGATTGATCCTCCTCGAGTTCAAGCTCAAAAAAGAAATTCTGATTCTTCTCTTTCATTCTTAACAAATATTTCCCGAATTCCTTTGCATCTTCTTGTTTGGAAACATTCCGCACTTCCCTGGTAATGTAATTCCTCACGTCCTTTTCGATAAAATTTAACTCGCGGTGACCCCCGACAGCCGCAACAAATAATTGGTAGGTTTTGCTTGGTCTGATACCAGCCTCCTCGTTATTCTCTATTGTACGACGAATGGACATGCTTAGTTCCCTGTGCTGTTTGAGCATCTCTGCTTTACTTGGACAGTAGGGGTGTGAATGATCCAGCACAACCTTTGAAATGATCCAAGCACCGACATCCTTCAATGTGTGTATATAAATTCTTGCAGGACAGTTTAAACCGGCTGTCGGATTCGTTTCTTCGTCGGAGATATTTTAGATTTCCATTTTCTCTCTCTGCTACATGTAATCAATTGATTATTAATCTCGTTTCCTTCCTATTTGCTCCGAACTCTTGTAGAAAAACCTGCAACCTTGGCGTAGTTCCTGTAAAATTTTCCAGCATTTTCAAGGGTGGTAAAGGTCATTCCAACCTTCGGAATAACTGTCATCAACAACAGAGTGAGGCTGCAGAATACACCATGTCAAAACTATAAATACACCCAACTATTGCAAAATAATACACCCGAACGGCACCAACTCAACTAAAATGAAAATAAAAGCCATAAGTTGTAAACAAAAAACAAAAACACACCCATCATTCTGATATAATACACCCGAACGACACACTCAGCTAAATAACAGAAAAAGCCATAAATGTAAATACACCACACTACCGAAACAAATACACCCAAAAAGTTTGATCTACACCCGAGCGTCTGCTATAAATTCCAGATAATCAATCAAAACTAATACATTACATTCAATCCACAGATTTATGTTGACGCGTTAGTCTCACAGTCAATGTTCACGAATTATTCAGCTACACAATGCTATACAAATTACTACAACAAAATTCAGAGTAAACGTATGTAAATCAAACCTCAGGAACTTCGTTAGATTCAAATTCATAATCCACTTCGCCCTGATTCACCTGAGAATCTGATGTTGAATCAACCATTATCTTCAAAACGAATCCAAACTTTGATTTCAGTAAACAAAAACGAGAAGAAGAAGAAGAAGAAGAACGAGAAGAAGAAGAAGAACAAGGAGAAGAACGAAGAACGAAATAAATCTAGAAATAAGGAGAGAAGAACGAGAAGAAGAAGAACCAGAAGAAGAAGAACGAGAAGAAGAACGAAGAAAGGAAACAAATCTTTTAAATTTGGTAGTTATATAGCGCGTGTATTGGACGTAGGGTTGCAGCGCGTTTTGAGGGTTTATTGGTTAATGAACTTGTAAAGCATACAAGCCATTGCTTTTCTGATATAAAAATATGAATAGTAATATAAAATAATCTAAAAATATTTAGAAAAATGTGGTAAAATAGATATTTGCAGTGAATGTTCTAAATGATCAATTTTAGATCATTGATTAGATTTAATCCTAACTATCCATTGACACTACAACAAATTGAATATATAGCTACACTTATTTTACGACACTTGAAATAAGTGTCTCTATTTAGTAATATTGTGACACTTTTGTATCAAATTTTTCACGGTCACTAGTGAGTCTATATCTCTGACACTTTTTCATTTACTTCCTATTTCTTTCACCCTATTCACGCTCCTTTGATATGAGAAGAGGACATGAGAAAGTATCACCACACTGCAGTTTGCGTTCGCCGTTGCTGTTCACCGTCGCCGATCGCCGATCGCCGTTCACCGTTCGCCGTTCACTGATCGCCGTTCACCGGCCCCCTCATCGTCTTTCTCTTCCCCTCTTTTACGAGTATGAACCCTAATCTATTCTGTTCAGAAAAAAGGAGCTGCACCCTATCCACCAAGCTATTTCTTCAAACTTCTCTTCTAAGGAAGGTCGAACAGCTTCATCTCCTTCCCTTTATCCTCTAATTCAAAATTTCTAAACATTCCTCTAGCTCTATTCGTACAAATTATTCAAATTTTGTTAGCACAGACACCACCACAAGCAAAGAAGAGTGATTGTTCTTCCCTTGCTCGTGTTTGAATTGGCCGAATGTCCTTAAGGATGTGACCGAAATTCTGGTTTCTTGTAATTGTTAGGGTTCAGATTCAGGGGAGAAGCAGAAGTAAAATTCTGTGTTTTTGATCAACAATAAAAGGTAAGGGATTATGATAGCTAGATATTCATGATTGTAATTGTGTTTGAAAGTGATGATTGCTGTTTGATTATGTGAATGGATGATGATGAGTGCGATTGTTTCTTTGAATTCTCTTATATCATTTTAATTTTACTTGCACTCAACATGTTCGATGAAATGCTTCAACCAGATTTCTTTGAATGCCTTATTTGTTGTATCTTCTCTTGATTCCTTTGATGTTTTTGTGCTTTGATGCCATAATGAAATGGTTAATTTTCTTCTTGAATTATGTAGGTGATGGTAATAGGTGAAGCTGGAAATGAGAGAGCTGAGTCAGCAGTTGAAGGATTTCTAAGCACAGTTGGTAGGTTGTAAGCTGAACAACATAAATATGTACTTTATTGATGTCTTGATGGTTCTATATTTTATTATAAGTTTATGCACATGTTGTTTTGTATCCTTGTTCTGCATCACAGATAAGGTTCCCTGCAGGTTGATAAAGTTGATAAGGGAACCTTATCCTTATTTGCAGGTTGATAGAGTTGAAGAGAGAGCAAGAAAGTTAGAAGAGAAGGTGCGATTCATGATGATGAATAGTTCAGACTTGGAGCCACTAAACTTGCTTGAACTCATTGACGATCTCCACCGGTTGGGCCTCTCTTACAAGTTCCAAAACCACATCAACTCTGCTTTTTCCCGCATTCATTCTTCACAATATATGCACCTTCACACACACAAAACTCTACATGCTACTTCTCTCCTCTTCAGAATTCTTAGACAACATGCTTTTCACGTCTTTCAAGGTCTATAAAACTAAACACATCATGATCACAACTCTTTAAAAATAAGTAACCTCCATCATCCAAGGTTATTTAAGTAATTTCACTGATTTTGTGAGGTGCAAATGTATTTGAAAGTTTCATGGATGATGAGAAAAACTTTAAGCATGAAATTGGCAATGATGTGCAAGGAATGTTAAGTTTGTACGAGGCATCATACCTTAGCTTTGAGGGAGAAAATTTATGTGAGAAGGCAAAGACATTTTCAGCAACAAGCCAACAAATTTGATGAACATAATATCAAAAGATGAGACAGAGAATAAAGTCAAAGAAAGCACTAGGAATGTGTTGGAGGGTCTTCCGTACCACCATAGTCCTTACAGAGTAGAGGCACGATGCTATATTGTCACATACCATAAAAAAGAACCACATAATCAGTTGCTATTAGAGCTTGCCAAGCTTGACCTCAACATGGTTCAGTCATTATATCAACAAGTGCTTCAACAAATGACAAGGTCAGATTTGTTAACTTCAACATGTAAGTTAAATATTTAAAGAAAATAATTTACTAGAATGTTACATGGCTGGACCAACTCAATGTTACACATTTATAGGTGGTGGAGGGACATGGGCTGGCTAGCAAGCTTAGCTTTCCCCGGGATAGATTAACGGAATCCTTCTTTTGGTCACTGGAAATAGTCTCGCATCCAAATTTCTCTTATTGTCATAAAGAACTTACCAAGGTGGTAGCTTTAATCACCGTCCTTGATGATGTTTACGATGTCTATGGTACTTTAGATGAACTGAAGCTCTTCACGGATGCTGTTGAGAGGTTGCTTCATTATATTATTTAGCAAATATTTCTAACAATAACTTAACGCAACAAAATTTAATAATAATTATATGCATACTTTTATATCAGATGGGATGTAAATGCTATTAATAATCTCCCGGACTACATGACATTGTGCTTCTTAGTGCTTTATAACACTATCAATGAGATGGCTTTTGATATCTTCAAAGATTATGCAGTCAAGTGCCTTCCCTATCTCAAAAAGCTGTATGTACTATAAGTTTAATCAAGTCTTATTATGTCAAGTGCTAAGGTTGTCATCAATTTTATTCCAGCTTGTCCTGAGCTAGATTTCTGAGCGTGTTTTTCAATTTTTTGTTTTACACATATATATATATTAAAATTTTCCTTCAGAGTCAGAGATTCAGGGTGTGGCTCCAGTTTTGTATTCTTCTCTGTAATCTTGGCTCTTCCTGCTTCATCTTCTAGACCTAGATGTAACTGTATTCAAAGGTGCCATTTCTATGTTTTCTCACTCCTTTCTTTTATTCCCTTCTATTTTTGTATCTTTGTCTTTTTTGAGTTAGTACCTTTGTGCTTGAATAATTCCTTCTCTTTCAAGAGAGACACAGGGGAGGATTGGCCATACCTTGCTCACATCCTTCACATCCACTTGATTCCATTGCATCTACAATGGAGATTTGCGTTTTGTGGTAATTTCAATTCATTTCTTTCTTTTCTTTACCACTGCTCAATTTGTCTTTTCCTAATCACCTTTCAAATACTTGATCACTTCACTTCTTGCATACAGATCAATTCAAATTTGGAGGGAATAAGAGCAACATTACTTTGTCTAGTGCTCGTTTTCGATCTTCAAAATTTAAGTTTGATAGAATAGTTGAAGATCTCGAATCAAAGTTCGCATAGATGTAGCAAGCAATAAAGCATCAGATGATTAGCACCACAACCGTGTAATATATATATAATAATATATATATATATATATATATATATATATATATATATATATATATATTCTCTCCATTTTCAATAAATTTTGTGCCACTTACATTTGTTGCTTTACATGATTTTATGAAACAAAATTGGATCATTCAAATTTCCACTCCATTCCATATTATTAGTTCTCTGTGGTTGATCTTCGCACAATCTTCTATTCTCTCAAAACAAAACCTATAGCATCTTACCGGTTTGAGGTCTAAATGTCCACACCAATAATTTTCCAGTGACTTATAATACTATGAAAGCTTTGAGCTTGTGTACAATGTGTGAATAGAACACTGATTAATTGTGCATTTCAATTCGATTTGGGTCCAATCTTAGGGATTTTTTTATGAGCTTCATTATGTTTGTATAAATATTCATTCACTCTTTGGTATGTTCTTCACATTACTTTGCTCAAATATTATCTCTCTTCCCTTTTAAAACAAGGGAAACTATTCTTAGCTATGATAAGGCTTGTGTTCTATGAGATAATATGTTACTGTGTAACAGGGTATTAGGCATGGGTTCTCAGACATTGCAAAATTGAACTTCAAAGTTGTTCATTCTGTAACCTGAAAATTTGCTATCTAGTCATACTGAGAACTCTTCTCTTTTTCTTCTTTTTTTCCAACTCAGGCTGAGGTTGCAGTGCAGGGATGAGTCCATGCAATCGCACCTGAAGAAGGACGTAGTTTTCCATTTCTATCAAGATACCAAACTTGTTTGACCTTTCATATTCAAGTTCGCATATTTGAAGAACCATTTTGTTGTCTCTTTCATAGAAGCACCATGACCTCTCATGATCATTAGTTTAATGGTACTAGATTAGCTTGTAGATGTTTTTGATGGAAACTGTACTGACCAGCTATTTTTATCGGCTTTCTTTGATGGAAGGAGGACTATTATTCTGTTCCATCATAGTATATGAACTAGAAGAAGCTAATTGATTCCAATTGGACATTGGTTATGAGTTTTTTCTCCAATTCTTTTTGAGTTTTTGAATTTACATTTTATGATTATGACTATGTAAAACTTGTCAAATTCAACTTTTGAAATACATTGTTGCTATTTTTGTAAAATTTATGGAATTGAGTTTAAATATAATGTCATTTATTATTTTGTTGGTAGACACATATAAATTATTATTTATAATAGAAATATCTTTTGCAATATTTAATAAAAGAAAGCTTTCATGTTGGAGAGATTATGACAGATTAAAACAGTCATTAAATACAGAAAAAACTGTCACAGGAATAAGTAACTTAGTGACTGTTTTAAATCGAAAAAATATCACTAAAAATATTATGACAGTTTAAATAGTCACTAAATATGTCTAAAAACTGTCATAAGAACTAGTAACTTAGTGACGGTTTCAAATAGTCATATAATATAAGAAAAAGTTGCACAGAATTTAGTAATTTAATGACAGTTTCAAAACGTCACGAAATACAAGAGTTACAAATTAGTGACGATTTTATACTTTAAAAACTGTCACAAACAATTTAGCGACACTCCTTACCAACGGTGGTCCAAAACCGTCACTATGTCAGCTGGCGACGCTCAAACCTGCGACGCTTTCTTTAACCGTGGCAAAATCATTTAGTGACCGTTAAAACCGTCATCAAGCATTAAAAAAAAATGTCGCCAAAATGCTATTTTGTTGTAGTAATGAGGAGGTGGATGACTATAAATAAGGGGTGAGAATTAGAGTTTGGAGGTGTGAGTCATTTGTAACAAACACTTGAGTAATATCGTGTTCTTTTTACCAAAGCTTCCTTTCTCTTATGTTCTTAGCTTTCTTGTTAAATACTGAAGATTAGACTGACTTAGTCTTAACTCAAAAAATTGAGTAAGTTCAAGTACTGATAGATAGCGTTGGAGTGTGTTTAAAATTGTGACAATGAACCATAATTCACATGATATATATCTCCCTCTTCATTAAGAAGTCTAAGATTCGATCCTCACCTTTAACTTGACTAAAAAAGATATTAAAATATTATCATTTAAAAAGTCTATCATACAATTTCAAGAATAATTATATTATGTCTACACTTTTTTATAATAAACACGATTTTGATATTAATAATTTTTAAAATCTAAATAATTATTTTTTATTTTATTAATTACAAAATAATTTAAATATAAATTAATTTATGATAACTATATTTTCATATGGATGTTAAAAATATTTAATATATAAATAATAATTTTCCAATTGATTTGTACAAAAGCAACAATTTATCTATTATTTTTCTTAATTTATCATTAAATTTTGTAGTTAAGTATGAAAATAGATAACATCAATCTCAAGATTATTCCATTTGGCTATATACTAAATAAGTAATTGTTACTGATGAAGAAAGGAAAATCATTATATAAAGGGGATGGAATGAAAATTTAAATAGATACATGTCTAATTTTTATTGGTGGGATATTAATGAAAACATAATAATAATGAGATTGCTTTTGTTTTTGGTATAGATAATAATGAGATCTCTAAATGATACCTTCTATAAGTGTTTTTTTTTTGTTAATTGTTTTAGTACGATTGTTAATTTGTACGTATTGATATATATGATATACAAGTTGGCAAAATAAAAATTTTTGTTATGTGAATTATATTTATCTCTATTAGTATTTATTTTTTATTTATTTTTAAAAAAATATTATATTACTATATATACAAAAATACTCTCATAAATGATTTTAAAAAGACAAATATATCCTTATAATTATTTTTGTTAAATGATTAAATATTATTTTTTATTTCTATAATAAAAATATCCTTCTTCAATAACAACTAAAATTAAATCAAATCACTTTAACAATTTTAAAAAAGAAAAAAAAATAATTAACCAAAAAATAATCCTAATTTAAAAATATCTGTGTTTGCTCTTATTGTTTCAGCATTAGCCCCAAAATTGATAAACAAATCCTAATCCATTCAAAATCAATTCTCGTTTGCCCTCTCCCTGATCGCATGTTGCTTCCCTAACCTTGTCTCCACTGCATGCTCCCTCGCCTCGCGTCGTCGTGTTGTCGCCTGTGTCGCGACATTGTATTATCACCGCCCTACGTCATGCCATTTTGTTATCACTACCCTGTATTGTGTCATCACATGGTCTAAGATATATTAGCTTTTTTGTTATTGATTCACGACCTAAAGGATATTAGTTTCTCTGTAAACACAAAATTTGAATTTTTAGTTTGTGAAAATCAATGAATATGGGGTGATAGGGATACGACAATAAAGCTTTCACATTGATGAGATTCTTATAACTTTTGTACTTAGTTAATCCTGTTCAAATTAGAATGGTATATTACCTATGGTTGAGTCTTGCATATAGCTTCGGTTCTACTTTTAGATTTCTGCTTCTGTTCTTGATTATAAGGATACTAAGTGCTTGCTAAATTGCAATGCATATTTGAATCTTGTGTGTGCTAACTACATTGAATTATGTTATCATTTTTATCATTGGAAGTTGAAATGATGGCTTTAATTTTGGATGGAATTAGTTAAATGAATTAGGGTTTAGTACTGATCTTATTTTGAAGCATTTACTTATTTTTCATTCATAAAAAAATATTTGATTTTTTCTCACGAGGGTGTGCTTATGATGAAAGATTATTTAGGAATTTGAGTGGATATCTTCTGTTGTGACAACAAGAAATAGATAATTTTTTCTGCCAGATTTTTTATTAAAAATTTGCATATATTGGATGTGTGTTGTGAAACCCACAAAATTAGTAACTAATTAGTCAAAAAATTAATTATTAATTTAAGAAATTAGAAAACTTAATTTTATAGTTTAATGAGATAGAACTAATTAAAAGAAGAATTTTGACACTAATTTTGAGATTTTTTATTCTTTGATGTTATCGGCTTGAACTAACTTAAGGAAATTATTGGGTTTTGCTTGATTGATGCTTGAGAAAGGTAAGGACTCCCAAATCCTCATGAAATCTGTGATATAATGAAATCTATATTTAGTTAGTGATGTTTATTGGTATTAGATTGAGTTGTGGGTTATTTGAGGCTTGTTGATGGAATTGGAGGTGTCAAAAAGCTGGAATTTGGGCGGTGGTAGCTGAATCCTCTATTTGGTGCACATTTTGGAAGCTTGGGTTTTATGGAACAGTGAAAAATTGTGATGTTTCAGGTTTAACGAGGAATCGGCCAAAGTATGATTTTGATTTCTCGTAATTAAATTATAATGTGACGTGAAAACTTAGGCTAGAAGACCATAGGATAAATAGTATGATGTGGAAAACTGATGATTAGTGACTCGTTATTAGAATTGTTTTGTTGGGTGGTTGGATACTATGATGAATGATTGATGATGAGTGTGTTGAATGATGAAGTTAATGAGAATGTGTGATGACTGATGATAATATTGAATTATGATGAAAAATGATTATGTGTGGTGGTTGGGTATTAAATTTGTATATATGAAAGTGATAATGTATAATGGAATGAATGTGGAAGTTGAGATGATGGTTTGGTAAATTTTAGTGCTGTTTAGGAGTTTTGAATGTTGGTATTGAGTTAAGAATTTGTAAAGATAGAGGTTTGGGTATTATTGAGAAAACTGATTTTTTGACAGAAATTCGACGAGCCATAAATCGGCTTACGGACTCCCAAACCTTTCCAAACTTATTTTATATGAAAATTTGGTCCGTGAAGTCTACGCTATTTGAAGAACAGATGAAAAATAATTTTTAACGAAAAAGTTATGCGCATCAGAAGTTTAGTGTGCGAAAGGCAATTCTGCAACACTTAACAGCTTTTTTGCATTTTTGGGAGGCTTGCGAATAAGAGGGTACACGTGACGCGGCCGTTTGGTTCGGCCAGACGTGCTCGCGTATGCGAGAGTATATCGCGTACACGAGTTGGGAAAAGTTTCACTTCCGCGTATGCAGGGCCATGTTTTTAAAAAAATTGAGTTTTGTGTTTTAAATGTGATTTTGAACATCTAAACCTCTATTTTTACTCTCTAAGACCCTGAAACATAGTTCTAATCATAGGGAGAGGGGTAAGTTTAGAGAATGAGTTAACTTAACAAGAGAAAAAAAGTTTGGAGTAATAAATTGTGACCGAGGAAGTGCAAAAAGTATGGTTTGTGAGTGAATGTGATATGTGACCCCTGGATAGTAGGCAGTGGCATTGTCCACTTGTTCCGGGTATGAGATGAGAAAGAAAAATTATGAAAAGTTGAGTTAATTATAGAATTTCGAATGAGTATGATGAATGAGGATGATTGATGATGAAATTATTATGAATTATAATTAATGATTGACTTGAGATTGAATGAATTCTTGAATGAGATACTTGGACAGTAGCAAGGATTATGGTTTGTTCCGCTTGCTCCAGGTTAGTGATTGTGACGCATAGGTAGTAGCAGCAGTAGTGGATTATTTCACTTGCTCCAGGTTGAGCTTATAAACACCTGCCTGGGTAGTAGCAGCAGTCATGGTTATTTCATTTGCTCTAGATTGAGCGGGTAGTAGCAAGAGGATTGTGGCTCAGTCCCATTTGCTCTGCGATAGGTGTTTCTGTCCATGGTTAGCTACCAGGATGTGTTGGGTTGGCTATCTAAGCGACAGATGATATCATCAGCTATAGGGCAGGCATACATCATATGCATTTGTTTATTTGGTTTGAATATATTTTGCTTAGGTTTGCCTAATTGATTATCCATGTTTAATTGCTATATGCTCTATCTGCTGTAACTGCATTCTAATTGTGATTTTCTTGTATGTATTATTTGTCTATGTGATTCTACTGGTGTTTTGGAGGATTGTGGAGGAAGGGGAATAGTCGAGAGCTTTAGTTAGAGTTTGGTTAAGTTTAAGAACCTTAGAGAACCACCCCTACTTACGGTTTCCGTTTTAATTCTTTAGGTTTTATAATTTGAGCGTCAAAACTCGGAAGTTCTAGGATCGCCTTCGGCTTTCCCGAGATATTATATGTTATTTACGTGGGCACTGTTACCATTTTGAGAACCTTTGGTTCTCACACCATATATATGTTGTTTTTTTCAAATGCAGGTCGAGAGGCACCTCGATAAGCGTCTAAAGTTCATTCTGCAAGAAAAGTGTTATATCTTGGGACTCTGTATTTTGAGCTTATGTTTATTATTCTATATTTAGATTCTCCTCTGTATGTTTAACTTTATTTTGTCCCTCTTAAAGCTCGATGTAGAGAAACAGGTTGTTGTTTTATTTGTTTTGGGATATCTGTGTTATGTATATTTTATGTAAATATTCTCCGACCAACCTTGGCTTTGCAGGTTGAGCCTAGAGCTTAAAGATTTTGTATCTTTCTTCGTACGCAAGTTTTCCATTTACATGAGCGTTGCGCCCTTTGTTTTAAACTTTCCTTCAAAGGCTCCTCGTTATAAAATTCCTTTCAACTATTATTATGTACATATTTTATTTTTAGAGGTTATAATACTTCGCCACCTCTACTTTATGACTCGAGCGTAAGGTTCTGTATCGTAAGGTGTTACATGTGTAATGCACTACGTTGAGTACAAATTTTAGATTATGATCATGTATGCCTAAAAATCGTGAGAAAATAGTGGATTAGGTACTTGGTACTATTGTGTGGTTTTACTTTAGTTCAAAGGATGTCTTATGATTATATTAAAATAAAAGTTATATTAGTAGATCCTTATCTATCTATTCGGTGACATCAATAATTTGTATTCCTTTCTATCATGATCTCATTTTATGTATCGTTTTGTGGTTATGAGGTTAGTGTTTATATCTATTTGTTAATTCTTTTTATGTAACTTATAGTATCAATTGCTAATTGAAGATTTTCTTCTTTCTATTTAGCAAACTAACTAGCTAACAACAAAAATATTAGAAACATGTTATCATAAATAAAGAAAACCTAAAAGGATTATGCCCGATATAGTGGTAATACCAACTGTGGTTGCAGGTCATGTTTCTCAAAACCGTATATTCGAAGTATAATAGTTATTCAAGAGTATGGAGTGCCAAGGCATCAAGCGCAATTGGAGATTATATGCACTGTATATTAAGGATCGTTGCAAAGCTTCAAGGACAGATGATATTATCAAAGTATTGTATGAAATATAGACTACAGAGATTGTAATTTTAGATGAAGTATTCTACTGTGTTGTAACATACTTGGAGAACAAGGGGCAACTAGATATGAAAGCAAAAGTCGAGCAAATTTATACAACATTTAAACTTGATCTACAAAAATGCAATAGGTCCAAAGAACAAATATCTTTAAGAATTAAGATGGAGGAGATTTTAAGCACGTCCACAACCTATTCTTTGAGATAAGAAGAAACAATTATCCAATAATATTAGAGACATGAACAAGGCTTTTATGTATACGTATTATGTAATAAAAATAAGCAATCAACATAAATAAAAGAAAAGTGAGTAGTGAGAGAAGACTTTGTTTTTCATATTATTGAATTACATAGCAGAGTCTTTAATATTATAAAAGAATTTTACTAGTATATATTACATTGAATTTTATTAGTATCTTAACTTATATTCTATTTCTATCAGATGTAGAATCATGCTGATTGTATATATTGAGAAAATCTATTTTCTTCTACCTCAGAAAAAATTAAATTATGCTAATAATATAATTTTTAATTTTATTTACGTTATAATTTTAAAACAACTTATATGTACAATAATAATTAACCTAAAATTAATCAAGATGATAAGTTCTTTAATTTCACAACCAATAATTTTAAATAATAGAATGATCAAACAGAAAATTAACAAAATAAGAATCTCTCTAAGGACATCTATTGTAGCCTGTATAAATAAGAATTCAAACTTTTAATTTTGTAAAATCATTTATATATTATCGACAGAAGGGTCTATATAAAGTATAGTGCATAACAAAATTTTAAGTAAAAGAGATCAAACTAACAACTTTAAACACAACCTGGACATGACTACATGACTATTATAGATTTTTAATCTTTAACTGAATCTTTTTAGGGTTAAATACTTTTTTTCGTCCTTAACGTCTTGGGTGAAAATTAAAATTGTCCCCGACCTTTTTTTTGTTATTAAAATCATCCTCAACGTTACAAAACATTATAAAATCATCCTTTTGTCCATAAACAATATTTTTTAGACAATTTTACCCTTAAAACAAAAATTGAAAAACCTCCCTACCCTCGCCACTAACCTCTGCATCATCATCACCATTGCTATGCATCTCTTTCTCCCTTTCCTTATGGCCACCACCACTGCCACCATAACCATCATCATTGGCATCATAACCATCACACCTTTTTCTCTATTACCAGTTCATCATCCTAAATCACTACCACCTATCCACTACCCCCAACCCATTTCTTTCCACCTAAACCCTTTTTTTGTGCAACAATTTAACAGCAATCATCAACCACAATAATTAAGCAATTTAACCAAAATCATCAACCGCAATCATCAACAAAATAAATTTAACAGAAATTTTAAATTAAAAAAATAATTCAGCAATCATCAACTGCAATTTCAAATCCAAAATCAGCAACAACAGAAATTAAAAAAAATTAGAAAGAAAGAAATGATGTTTATGTTATTCAAAAATTAAAAAAACATAAAAAAGGAAGAACGAAACCCTTGCCAGCGACAGTAGAGACAGAGAAGGTGTACAGCAATGATGGAGGAGCAATGAAACCCTTGCCCAGCGACGACAGAGTGGTTAAAACTCTAACGATGGCGGCGGCAGAACATAGCGTGACGGGAGAGGAACTAGAGCTCAAGCCCCACGACGGTGAAGAGAAAGCCCGAGGATGCATAGAGAATATGAGGGGAGCAGTAGAGGGTTGGCCTAGCAGTGACAGAGCAGCTGAACCCCGGCGACGACAGCGATGGAGAACACCAGCAACAGCGGTGCGACAAGCCCCAGTAGAGAGAGAGAGATGAAGAATGACAAGTCCAACGCGACAAGTCCTACAGCCACAACGCAACGGTGGCGGCCATCCTTTTCCTTGTCGTCACCTCCCTCTTCTTCCTTTCCTTTTCTTTCTTCTCCCTCTTTTGTTCATTTTCTTCATTTTGGTTTCATTTTGGTTTTTCTGTTTTAGGTGGAAAGGAGTGGTCGTAATCAGTGGGGTAGTATGGGTACTGGGTAGTGATATTAGGAAAAGGTTTTTATGTCATTTCAAAAATTATTATGGACAAAAGGATGATTTTATAATGTTTTGTAACATTCACTACAAAATTTTTATTTGTTTGTGAAAGTTTTTTAGTGGGAGTTATTAAAACCTTCATAGTATATTTTATTTGTGACAATTTTAAATAATATAACAAAAACTCCCAAGAATTAATTATTAAAAGCCCAACCCAAACAAATATTAACTGACCACACAAAAAAAATCAGAAGAGTTCTGAGAGAGAGAGAACGAAAGAGTCTGAACCCTAAAATATCGATTTCAGCCATTGCCGTTCATCTCCTCACCGCCATTGCCGCCATGTCTCCTCCATCAAAGCGTCGCCGGTGGAGTTATGAGGACAAGGTGATTGTGGAGCTTCTCAATTTGTGGAGCTCTCGCCTCTCGAGATAGTAATGTTTTACATCTTCCATTTCTGTGTCGTTTTCCACGGCGGGTGCTGCAGCCGCTGGTTCTGCTTTTGCTCCAGCGGCTTGAAGCACTCAGAGGGGTTTGGGGGCGGACTCGGTGGCACTGGCTGAATAGATCTGTAAGGCGAGTGAGTGAAAGACTTTGGAAGCTTCGATTGAAGCTATCAAATCTTATGGAACTAATTCTTATGTCATTCCGAGTCATTGAGGTGAAGATTTGTTCCTATTTTGTAAAGGTTTCCATGAACTGAACTAGGATCTTTTATTTGTATGAATTTTTTGACAATTGAGCTTTCAGTCTTATTGAGAAATCAAATTTTGAGGTTTCATGCTCCAAAGAATGTAACAAGTTAAAGGGGAGTATGAATTCCAGCTTAAACTTTGCTAGATTTGCTTGATATTAAAAAGTTAAAATGATTTATGCTTCATTTAGCATGACTTGCAAATTTGTGGCTGCTTTCTCGGATTTCTCTGGTTTGATGTGGTGATTGTAGAATAGCATGCTTTATCATCTTTAAAGCAAATTTGGTGCCTGGTCCACCAAGTTTGTGTCGGAAGATGGCTAAATCATTATGTCCTCCATAGTCCATATCATCTATATTCATGAAATTCTATTATATTCATGTTGTAATGCTGGGGAGATAAATCTCTTAATATTAACTCATTAGCTACTGCTTCTTTTGCTATGTCATTATATTGCTCTGATTGGTTTGTTATATTGTAAATTTTATTTTATTTTTTGAATGAATTATGTTTTGTATTTATTTGGATCTTCATTTTTTTTATATAAGGCAAGCATTACATTTTCTTTATATACATAAATACACACATTTTTTCATAAGGCAAGCATTACATTTTCTTTATATACATAAATACACACATATTATTTTCTTTATAAAAAAAATTGATGATGGGTTATGGAAATTGGTTTCCACTTTCTACGAACAAGATTGTAGATCCGTGATAGCAGCAATTGTTTAGGAAACTCAATCAGGATAGTAAGTATGGCATCAAGTTAACTTTTTATATGTTTTATTTATGTTTATATTTCCCTTTCTCCAGACCCAAATAATAATAATAATAATAATAATAATAATAATAATAATAATAATAATAATAATAATAATTTAAGAAATAGATATTCTCTATTTTCTTAATGTCTTTTGCATGCTGCAGAATTTTCAGGAAGAGTGCTAATGCAAGCTTATGTGACGGCTTCCCCTGCACTACTCCAATACATCGACAACATCTTTCTTTCAAGAGAATTGGGTATAAATTGGTGACCAAACTTACTGTATTTTTTTACTGTTTAAACTTTAAACAGAATGTGAATATAATGCTTGCTTTAGATGCTCATAATTTGTAAAATATAGTATTAACTTTTTTTCATAAATATAATTTTCATCGACCAATTTACATGGCCTTGTGAATACTAAAAGTTTGAACTAATCGGCCATAATATATGATATACATATTTGGTATATATTCTTGTAAAAGTTTGATTTTGTTACTATAAAACAGTTTGATTATTCTGTTGGAAAATATGTAAAATAATATTATATTACTGACCATGATCATAGTACATAATTTTGTAACCACCAAAATTTTAATTTATATTATAATCTCTTGTTTGCACTCATCATGATGATGTGACATGATGGGTTTTGATTCAATGCAAGGGAGAGCTTCTATTCCTCAGTGAAGTCTCTTACTAGCATTGCTTACTCCAAATTTTAATTTTTCATACATAATAAGAGTTCAGTTGTGAGTTGTGACAGGGACAAGCTACCTTGTATGAGAGGCTAGTTTTTTATGCTGTTAATTATTTAATATCTAAAGATAGAAATGATGATGTGGCTTATGAATTACATGCTAAAGTGAGTTCACCTTTATGAATTACATGCTGTTAGTTATTTAATATCTAAAGTGATTGATTCCTTTTCTTGTTTCAGGTTCTGTTAAGAATTCAAGAACTCGAATGCTCCAAGATAATCCACCTAGAACTTAAGAGAACCAATGCATATTCCAAAGTCAATTATCATTAGGCAATAATTCTCTTACTGGTTACAAAAATTGATAGCATCTTGTCATGATTTGCATAGAAATTAATCCTAATCTTTGATTTGATATTTGTGATTCAGATACAGCTTGCAAGGGAAACAAGACAAGACACAGAAGAGAAAAATCAGAAACACTTCGTACTCAGTATATAAATTTTAAGGAAGTGAGGTATGTGGTAATGATCATCATGCATTGCATAATTAACATTCAAGTTCAGTAATCAATGAAATATGTATCTTGAGGATGGTTCATTTTTTTCTGCAGGGTAACAATTGGAACTTGGAATGTTGCTGGAAGAACTCCAAGTGAAGATTTTGGGATTGATGAATGGCTTTCTACTCAAGAACCAACAGATGTTTACATTTTGGGGTAACCACTTTCTCAAGATTCCAATGCTTTATAATCAAATAACTGTCTTTTATTGAACCATAGTTGGTTATATCTCTGCTACCACCACAGGTTTGAAGAGGTAGTTCCATTAAATGCTGGAAATGTACTAGGAGCAGAGGACAATGCACCAATCAGATTTGTATATCTGTGACTATTGCATTACTCACTACCAATATATAATTCCATGATGATAAATTAAATTGATAATTTTGTATATAATTGTTAGTATATGATTGCTGATGTATATAATGTGTAAAATATATACATGTATGTGAATTCAATCCATCAATGCATGATATTTTATTTAGCTTCTAATTATTCTCTTTCATTTCTTTATTTTTATTTTACAAATTAAACTCACCCTTTTTTTGGAATATATATTTTCATAATTTAGTTTTATAAAATATTTAGTTTTTAAATTTTGATATTAAAAAATAAATTTTTAATTTGAGAATATGTAAATGAAATGAAATTAATGAATGATTTGAAATTAAAAATAAATAAATAACTATAAGATTTGTGGAGGTTTGAAAATATCACAAAATATAATTTATGTTAAATTAAAAAGTCAATTTGTGGGGGTTTTAAACTGTCATAAAAGTGATTTAAAATTGTCACAAAAATTTAATATAAAACCCCCACTAAACACACACATAAAACCCCTACTAAATAGATTGTGGAGGTTTTTAAAAACCTCCACAAAAGACCTTGTGGCACCTCAAAATTTGGAGATTTTAGAAACCTCCACAAACTATTTGGTGGGGGTTATAAACCTCCACAAATAAAAAAAAAATTGCCACAAATAAATAAAAATCTTTTAGTGATTGAGGATGATTTTAATAACAAAAAAAAGTTTGGGACGATTTTGAATTTCACTCAAAACGTTAAGGACGAAAAAAAGTACTTAACCCATCTTTTTATCTATACTTATTGTGATTCCTGATAGTAAAGTAATTGACATTGTGCATCATCAAATTGTGGGGCTTTAAAATCAAATCCAATGTATATTACATTCTTGTACTATCATAAGCCTAAAAATAGAAAAAGTTTGATAACCAAACTTAGGAAACCAAAATCAGTCAAAACCTTCTATTATTAACTTAATTTAATAAGATGAGTAAAATTTAATTATTATCCTTTCACGCGCCTATATTTTTTACTGCAATATTTATTGTATATAAAAACATTAATTGCATATATTAAATAGTATATTATAAGCACATACCTTATCAATTTATATTTTTATTAAATGAATATATATAATTTATATTTATGACATTTAATTGATATTATAATAATAAAAGCACATTTTTTATTTATTATATAACATTTATATATTCATATACATAATTTTTATAATTAATATATTTTTATAATTAATATTATGTAATTTCAAATTATATTTTATTATATATTTCAAATTATTTCACGTATGCACTAATAAATCATGATTCAAAATGTTTTAATTTTTTTTGAAGATATTATACATTTAAATCAACATATAATTTTTTAAATCACTATCTTCGATTGATAATTTAAAAATTTGTTTCATATTTTTCAAAATTTACTCATAACATCCATAGTTAGGTAAGGTACACATAATATCCAAAATTTCATATTAATAACATCCATATTTTCATACTCATAACATTCATAATTTCATATATATAATATCCATGATTAACAAATTTTTACAATTAATATTACTAAATTTTAAACTATGTGTCTTGTTATATATTTCAAATTATCTTACATATACACCAAAGAATTATGATTTTAATATTTTTTATTTACTATTCATATGTATTCTTATTTATTGATTTTAATATGATGAGTTAATAATTATTTTTAAAATTTTATTTCTTAATTTTGTTTATATTTTATTCTTTTTTTATTTTACAATAGTTTATATGTAAAATATAAGTTGTATAACAGAAGTTGTTAAATTCTCTAATTTAACATCCATATTTTTATACCTATAATATTTATATTTTATATACATGATATCCATAATCAATAAATTAGTGCTAATTTATTATTATTTATTACTTTATATTTTATATACGCACACCCCCTCATATGTACGCAGAGTCTTAATACATGCTTTGGACCATGCGTGCTCACGTAGTATGCGTAGGCACACAAACTAGAATTTATGGTTTTCTGCAATATTATAGAGTTCAGTTTTTTATACTTAACTTCCGACATTCATAACTTTCTCTACAAAACTTCAATTTCCTTCATCTTTATACCGTTTTAAAGCTCTCACAACTATCTTCAACTTGAAACAAAGTTCACTTAATTCCAAACTCCAAGGACCAAGTTATGGGCCACCAAAATTGGTTAAAATTCTATTTTTACCAAATTATGCTAACTCCTCTAGTTTTCAAAATTTTCAATCTAAAACCAAACCAACCATAACTAAATCAATACCAATTGCTCTTACTCATTATTACACACTCTTTATCCAATTGTCAATCATTCTAAAACATGAATTCATCAATTCCTTCAAACCATTTTCACACACTATTTCACCAACTTCATCAATCAATATCAATAATACATTTATACATATTTAATCCACTATATCCACAATTCATAGCATTCAAGCATATCCTATGGTAACTGGTCTAAGTTTTCGTGTAACGTTATAGATTAACTACAGAAAATTAAAATCATATTTTGGCCGATTTTCTCCCAAACCACAAACGATACAGTGATTGAAGTTCCGGATAGATTTGAAGAGCCTGACAAGACGATTGCGCGATTGCAAACGATGCAGCAACCGAAATTTCAGATTGAGAGATATGGTTGATGGAAGACTGTGTTGGAAGGGAAGCTAGGGTTCTTGGCTCTTCTCCCTCAATCCCAGCGTGAATTGGTTTTATGAGAGGGAGGAGTGGCTAAGTTGAGTTATATATATATATATATATATATATATATATATATATGTGTTGGGTCTTGGGCCTAAAACGGGTCTGGTTCAACTGTTTTAGTATGTTGGCCTAATTTTGCGCTAAAATATTTAAAATTAGTGTTTTAATATGTATTCTAAATATTTTTGGCTCATAATTAATTTATTAGTTAATTATTTATTAATCTACCGGGTTTTACAAGGCAGGACGGCGATAGCACAATGGTGCGAGGCAGGGCGATAACAGCATAACGGTGTGACGCAGGGCAACGAAGGCGAGACCATACAGGGGAGGGGCGACAACACGAAAACGCGAGGCAGGAAAGCACACAGTGGAAACAGGATTAGAGAAGCAACAAGCAAGTAGGGAGAGGCAGAAGAGGAATGGTTCTGACTGAGTTAGAATTTGTTTATCAATTTTGGAGATGATGCGCAAAAGAATAAGAACAAACACAAATATCTTTAAATTAGGATTTTTTTTGGTTACTTGATTTTATTTTATTTTTTTGTAATTATTAGATTGATTTGATTTTAATTTTAGTTATTGAAGAGGGGTATTTTATTACAGAAATAAAATGGATTATTTAGTCATTTAACAAAAATAATTATAAGAATATATTTATTTTTTTATAATTATTTATGAGAGTATTTCGATATATATATATATATATATATATATATATATACTAACATAATATTTTTAAAAAAATAAATAAAAAATAAATGTAGATAGAGATAATATAATTCATATAATAAGTTTTTATTTGTCAATCTTTTATAATTTACCGATGCATATAAATTAACAATCGTATCGAAGTAATCAACTTTTTCCTTTTTGGTCTTATGCAATTAGTCTTATTTTTTTTTCGTTTAGATGCAATTAGTTTATTACCACATCTGTTTCTGTTCTCCATAAATGGGCTTTCCAGATTTATGCTTAGTATGAAGGAAAACAAACATATGACTGGGCCATTATGATCTTTGGGAATAAAAAAGTCTAACTCCATATTTTTTTTCTTTTAATCCTTTCTAATATTTCGTACTAGGTCTGGCTTAGAATTAGAATCTTAAGGTTTTTTATATAATATTTGTGTATACAGATAAATTTTGAAATAAGACCCATCTCCATCTTTGTCCATTTTCAAGAAAATCAATGCTTGGCCGTGGCCCAAGTCCAAAAAAAAAAAAAAATCAATGCGATTTTTTATATAAAAAATTAATTATGTTATGTGTACATTTAAATCAGTCACTAAAATTAGTTATTAGTATAAAATATATATTAAAATATAAATATATGTTAAAAATAAATTAAACTACAAATATATTATTGATTAATTTTAATAACTAATTTTAATATACAAATAATATTTTTGATAAAAAAAACCACTTTAGTCTCTAATTCTATTTTTTGTGAGACAAGGTGGCTCTTCCATCATTGCAAGTTTGCAACGGTCAACTCGAAACAAAAAATGCTTAGCCGTTACATTAAGGTGGAGTTGGTTATTTGAACTGAGCAGAGACTAATTTGTTTCTCTTCACCATCATCTTTAGTGGTGCTTAGCCCATTTTTTTTTTCTTGAGCCAATCAGCCACTCTCATTTGTTTATCCAATATTCTGCCTCCCAATTTTTTTGGTGACTGTTCTGCCTCCCATTTGCATCCGCTTTACCCAATATTCTTCCTCCCTTTCGTAAATATACATTATTTTGTTGTTTTATCAAAATAATACTATCTTTTGAAAGTTTTATATCTATTAAAATATAATTAGAATCAATTAGTAAATAGATCAATTAGTATTATTTAGTATATTTAAATATTTATTAATTGATCTAATTAATTTTAACTATATTCTAACACAATATTTATGTGTATTAGGATTAGTATCTTTTATATTTGATTCTTATAATTTTTTTTCTTTGTTTTTCCGTATCAAAAATGAAAAAAAAAAGACTAATTTTCTTTAATGAAAAAATATAATGTGTTATTTAAAAAATAAAAAAATTATAAGAATCAAATATAAAAGATACCAATCCGAATAAACACAAATGTGCTGTATTTATATGTGTATTTTATTTTTCACCAATCTATCAAACTTGATTCTAATTATACTCTACCAATATCATTTTTCAACTTTTAAAATTATTTTATTTAGTGCATGAATCTTTCAGGAATTTGGTCATTGTTGTCCTAGCTTTGCTGTGTTGCTGATGCTCTGCTTCCTTGATACTATGATGTTCCCTTTCTGCCCCTGCCTCACCAGAAAGTTGTTGTTGCTGTTGCTGCTCTTAAGGACGAGACAATCACCTTCAACCTCACAATGCACATAATTGATGTATGCGCTTAGAAAACGTTTTCTACTGGAACATGTTGGATGCAACCCAAGTGAACCTCGTATATATATGCAGCTACATTCAATTCAAGTAACTTTTGTTTTAACAGAAAAACTATTCCAACTTCCAACTATTATAGTAACTAACTCTAACTACTTGCAGTTAACTTAAATGAGAACCATCTAAGTAATAACAAAGCTTTAGAGATTGAGACTCGCGGAAATCTTGCAAACAACATTCAATTTCAGTAATGCCTTTTGATTCTAACAACTAACTAACAGTCCACATGACATATACATGCACGTATGCATGTTTGTTATATATATGTTCAAATGGTTATTAAAAATCATAGCAGAAAAGAAGTCCTAGTTTTGTATTAGTGATATATCACAGCTGGACTATTGTGACAGACATTCCAGATCTAATACTAATAAATTGGAACATAATCAAAAGAGATAATTATATATGATATCTCTGGAGTTTATAATTACAGTAAAACTAAATGGTTGAAGGATAATATTTATATAAGAGTTTAGTATTTAAGAACATATCTTATGTTTAATTTTCCAGAAGTATTCAATAATAATTAAAAAAAATTAAGTAAAAACGTGAATCTTTTTCTTATAATATATATGTATATTGATCAAAAACTCAAATAATTACAATTAAGCATGTTATACTATAATCTTATCTTATTATTATTATTATTATTATTATTATTATTATTATTATTATTATTATTATGTATATTGATCAAGTCTAATCATGCATAATAACATCTAAAACATAAAGTAGATTACTTAATCACTTTATAACTTATATACATTTAATGCCAAAGACATATTTGACAATCAATAGAAATTCACTGAGAAAAATTTTAACATATTGGAATATTCAAAAATAATATTGGTACACTAAAATTACTTATTAAAATTGGCCACTAATAATATATTTATGTATAAATATACGTGTAGTTGAGTTTAATTTTGATGCACTGACAATATAACAGATTATATCGGTTCTTTTTTATGACCATTCAGACAGTTAATATAAACTTAAAGTAGTTATTTTTACTAATATGACTTTATGTAATTGGATGTACGTATAAAATTATTTTATATTGACAGTATTTTAAAATTAAATTCTGAAAAATAATTAATGAAGTAAACCGTTAACTAATCGCCTGAAATTTTCTCTCCTTAATTTTCAAAAAAAAAAATCAAAGTTGTTTTGGCAAAAGTTGTTAAATCCTCGTTTGAATCGTGGCCAAATCCTGGAGTTCAATTCAGACTATATAATAACAAGAGCATTTTGATGTTCATCATCCGTACCATTGTAGACGCAAATCATTAAAAGAAACAAGGTTTAATTCAGAGAGTAAATAAGTGACGAGACTTGAGAAGACAAGCTGAGGGTAACGGTAAATTTTTATAATTTATTGGATAGAATTTCTTGTTTTATCTTAGTTATAAAAGAAACAACACATACTTAATTATTTTTTCTCTTCTTTCTACCTTCATACACCAAACGTAGCCATAAAATAAAAATGATGTACACAATTATTGAAGTTCTCTATCCTTATTATTAGCCGTGAATAGTATCAAAATCATGTCATAAGTATTACCATTTTAACTTATTTTTTTTTTGTTTCTATATCTTTTAAGCAAGTTGTCCATGTTATTTTACCGGAAAAAATTTGAGTAACAAGCTAAGCCATAATGGCCCATGTGATTCTGATCTCGTTTTTATTTTTACCGGATTGTATTCATCATTTTAACCCTTATCCGATTCCCCATCCTAGCTCTTTCTTCCCTGTTCTACTTTTTTCTCATGATAATTTTTTCTTTCTTTTTCATTTAGTAGCCTAGTGGACAACCTAAATTTAAAGAATGGCAACAATGTATCATATATGATCTATAAGCACCATATGTATCATAAATGATTTTTGTTAGTAAATTTTTAGTGACAATAACATGCTGAATTTATGTTTTTATAATAATTATATATTTATTATTATTATTATTATTATATATATATTATAATAGTAATTATATATTTTTTTGACCATTAATAAAATTTTTATTAATAATTATATAATATTATTAAAATTTTTTAGTAATAAATTATAAGACAACTAATATTTAAATACTGATAAATATATTAGTAGTTATTTTTATTGTCGTTAAAAATAAAATAAATAAATACTAAAAATAATGTTTTTAGTAGTGTTACAAATATTTTTTTCATGGAACTAGCATGAAGTAGCATTTAAATGACCTTTCACTTCTTTAATTATATATATATATATATATATGTGTGTGTGTGTGTGTGAGGGGGTTATATATGACATTCTATCTTTAGTTTTAACTAGAAAATATTTTAAATATACTATAATTTTAGATGTTTTAGTATTTTTAATTATTAATCTCAATCATAAAATTAAATTTAATCATTGATTTTAATTATAAAATATATTCATAATTGAGATTAATAACTAAAATCGTTAGAGTAGCCGAGAGTATGATACATTTGAAATATTTCCATTACTATATATTATATTTAATTTTCAAATCAATATTCTTGAGCCGTTTCATTTGTATGGTGATAAATGCAGGTCTAGAGCCAATGACAGTGATATAGCATGTGTTTTCTGTCTGTCATCTGATTCATGTATATACTTGGTTATAGAATTTGACATGAGAGTATATGAGACAATAGTATCTGATCTTAACTGTGCTTTAAATCAGAAACAATCTTTTGAAAGATAAAACAATGTGAATCAATCATAATTGGGTGCATAAAATGAACAAAACCAAGAAATAAAATTATAGGTAATTTAAAGTCAAGTTAAAACCTAAAATGCGTAAGCAAAAGGATTAATCATAAAGTTCTACTAGTCATAGAAGATCTTTAATTTAATATAGTACTGTTGTACACATTGATAATAAGAATCTAAAACATCCATCCATATATATATGCTAATTGCAAGCCAAATGAAAGAAGAAAACCTAGCTAGGTTAATATCTTCTGCTGATACAATGAAAATAAAGGTTAGGCATTAACATAACCCAGCCTTCTATCTGCTACTAATTCTTAAATAATAATAATAATAATAATAATAATAATAATAATAATAATAATAATAATAATAATAATACAATTTATTATGTACCTCATAGTTAATTAGTTCTGATATACTTCATTGATCAGTTCACCATTCTGGGCTTCATTTACAATATGCCATCCAAATCTTCTGCATATATTCATACATGCCTTAATTAGGAGAATATAAAGTTGGCCCAAAATTTAATGTCCATAAATAGTGTAATTAATCAAGAATTTAATATGTGCTTAGGGGTACTATTGTGAAATTAAGATTTATATATATGTGCTCTTCACATACATAATATAATGACATGATGAAAAGAAAAAAAAAAAAGAAGAAAAGAAATGTTAAGATATACATACCTTGATTATTAGGTTTGAGTTGTGATTGAGAATTATGGATGATGGTGGCCGAGTCTGAGTTCCAAGTCCACTTCATCACTATCTTGCTGGTGAATTCTTCTTCTAATAACATGTTGATCATCACTAGTAGGGCAAATTTGTAGACTCAAATTGGCACCTTGAAGCTCTTGATTCTTGAGATTCATCATAGGCTGATGATGAAATTGATCTAATTGAAATGGTGGTTCATGTTGCTGATGGTTCCTAACTTGATAATCGTTAGGTGGTGGTGGTGGAGGTGGATGAAAATACATGTTGTCATAGGTCCTTTGAGAATCGAAAGCATGGGTTGATGATGATGAGAATTTTAGGGACATGAATTCTCCCTCTTGATGATTATTGTTTGAGGAATTTGGTGAGTGATGAAGAAGATGAGGCTTGTTCTTGGCCCTATCTCTTCTATGAATATTCATGTGACCCCCTAAAGCTTGAGCATTTGTGAAGCCTCTCTTGCAGAATGTGCAATCATAAGACTTTTTGGTTCCATGATGATCTTGTGCTTCTTCTTCTTCTTCAACTTCTGATGAATTCATGGTTATCGTTTAATTTGTGATGATATATACTTAGTAAGTTCTTGATCGAGAATTGAAGATGGAAAAGGGTTTTATATATATATTCAGGAAACGGACAATGTAACGTAAGAGATGTTTCAATTAGAGACAAGAAGAAAAGGACTGGATGAGTCTATGTGGCGTTAGTGGTTTTTCTCTCTGTTAATCTCTGGTTTTATATATTAATATTAACAAAAAATAATATTTATACATAAAAATCAACTATTAAAATGAGTTATTATATATTTATAAATAAATATATAATATGTTTTATATAGTTATATATATGTTTTATAATTTAATGTATTTTATATTACTAATTAATTTTAGTTACACTAATATGATTATTATATTAAAAGAGGGTGTGCATTTTTTTTGGCGTTTTCTCATGAGATTTTCATTTGGCCGGCTCTTTATCTTGGGTTTCTTTAAATTACACCTTCACCCTATTTTTTATTTAATCACTTTTATGGCTTCTGATTTGTCTTGGGATATACTTTATTAGTGCCGACAATTTTTTTTTAAATTTAAATATAAAAAATATTAATCACTTCACATTTTCAAATATTTTTAATATTTAATGTGTGTGTATAATTTGTATTTCATATATAATTATTTTTCACAACTATATACATGATAATTATAAAAAAAATAAAATATACTATTATAATTATTTTGAGCTTGTTATATAGAGTTCATAAAACATATAGTTGTTCAAATTAATTATTTACAAGCGTTTTTGCTGTGCTTATGTTTTTTTCATGATGGGGTAGTTTTTCTTCAATTTTCTTGCCGCGTCAATGTGACTGATTCTCGTTTACTTAGAATTGTAACCAAGCACAATGTTAAGAATACGTTTTGATTGTTTTCATTCTTTTATTCTTTGTGTAATAGTTATCAACTAACTTGCTTTAATTTTATGTGTGCGCTTTTCTATTTTGGAAAAACAGAAGTGAGATAGTACTTTGATTTACTTTTTCCTTCTTTGGCATGTACATCATTTTGGTCTATTCATACATGATGCCCTTCAAAGTTGAAACTAATTTTCAAACATAGCAATGGAAGGATCATAATAGAATTTAATGGGACTATAGCTAACAATTTAATTTTTAAAATAATCTCAAAACTAAATAAGAGTAGTTATTTATTTTTAACACTTGTAAAAACTAAGTCATGTCTCCAAATGATATTGAACTACAAGTAAACTTTGGTTTTATTATTAGCACTTATAAACAAATAATAAATGGTGTATGTGGATAAAAAGATTAATTAAAAAAGTGTGAGCATTTTACCCTTTAATTTTAATTAATTAGTTTTGCATGATCACATTTTTTGCGGCGCAATTCTAAATTCCCCCAATATATATATACACTCAAGTGATGAAAAATGGGTTGGAGGGTATATGATATTATTTTATACATTATATAACGAGTGTGAACATGAAAACAGAAAAACGCGTTGAAGTATCCCTATATAAATGTCATTTTCATATTCCCTATTTGAAAACAATTGTTGATTCTTGATATATATATTTAGGTTAATGCTAGCTAGTAATATACTTGAATTCAAGTTGCGTGAGCTTTCTAGCCCTACTTCAAAAGGAAGAGACATGTGATTGTGAACTTATTATTAGCATCATCCATCGATAGTGTAGAAGCTAGTACTTAGGGTTTAACCTATTTTCGATTCCATGCTTACGTATACATCTCATCATATAATGTAATGACTAAACTCATCAATTAAGTCACTAAATGACTCCGTCTTACTTCATTCAAAGTTTAAACTCAATAACTCCAATATAATCCAACTAATTAAGATATATATAAATAATTCATTAAAATAATTTAAATTTATTTTATTTAATATTTATATATTTATTATAGAATATAATAAATAAAATAAAAAATAATAATTTTTGATAATTTTTTAAATATTTTTTATATATGATCAATGTACATATCCTATATAATCAAATGAAAGAGAATAATTTTTCGACCGTATAAAACTATTGGTTATCTTGAAGAGAAAGAAATCTATACAAATCAAAACCAAATGTCTCTTTGTATGTAACTGTGAAGGGTTTTATTAGCTGGTTCATGATCAAATTGGATTTGAAGGCGGCACATACATATGAATTTATATATTTAATTAATTTTCTAGATTGTACGAAATGACAATAGTACCTTATTAGCTTCCTCGTAGTTTCTTAATCAGTTTCTTTCAAGTTTAATGATGTAGAGTTACTATTCAATTCCAATGAGAACAACAATCATAATTGGGCAAATGGAATGTGTCACTGACAATAACATAACTGCCAAACACACCTTGCTTTAATTTGCCCATTTTATTTTCCTTTAATTCTATTCTTTTGGCTCTTTGCAGATTATGGAATTGATTTTCAACACCCATTACGCCCATTTTCCAAGAAATTGTTATTACTTCCAATGAGACTATGAATAATCCAATCATGTTAATATTATCAACTTTAATTTGCAAATTAATTAAGCTTAGCTTGAATATGGAATAATATATAATTTTTATAGCCAACAAAGTTGAGAGGTTTTATGAATCATTAGTAGTTTATTAGTAGTAATAATGCTTTTTAACAGCTAAGATATAATTCAAATAATATAATCTCTTTATATTTATTTAAAAATTGCGAATTTAAGTCCCACTTTTAACTTAAAAAAAAATCTTCTCAAGACAATATTTAGAAGTAATAATTAATTAATTAAGCGCACCACAACTAGGGGTGTGTGTGGTTATTTATCATTTGGGTTACAGATACACGTTTAATGTGTTTGGTTATTTAGCATTTAGGTCACAGATACAAGTTTAATTCTCTAGAAAGTCTCAATATTTTGTTTGTTTTTTTTTTTCTTTTAAAACACAAATGTAATTCTATACTTCAATTTCTGTTTACTTAAAACAACAAATTGTAGCTTTTATGAAGTTATAATTAAATAAATTTATTTTTTTTTTCAACTTTGGCCTTCCTTCTTATGTAATGTATATTGTTATTTCTTTTATAGAATTTTTAGTACTCATTATTTATGTAAAATTTTTAATCATTATTACTATTATCAAAAATTTTTTTTATGAAACTTTCCTTTGTTATTTTTTGTTTGATTTTGTATAGCTTTTATATTGAATTCTTGAATTAAAATATACTTTGTTTATCGTTGTTAATTTTTTATAATATAAATTATTAATCTTATTAAAAAGACCAAATTAAATAAAAAAAAGAGTATTCAAAAAGAGTACTGAAAAATTTTGACTAAAAAAAATATTAAATTCCAACACATAAATTTAAGTTATTTTAAAAAAAATATAACTAACAAAATGTTGAAAAAAAATGTGATTTTGAATAATATAAATTCATATTTTTTTAGTAATTTTATCTAAACATAACTTTAAATAATATAATTCAAATAACATTCATTTTATTATAATTTATTTTCATATAAAAATTATCAAACATAAATCATATCAATATTAACTTATTTTTCATCAAAATCAAATTTAAAAAATCAATTTGATATAAATCTTGTTTTACAAACTTTAATCTAAACATATACTAATTCAATATTCATTTATTTTTATGTACATATATAGATTACTCTTTAATATACTGCCTTAAATATATATGAGGAAAATCTCCTTGTTCAATTGATTATGAACTGAACTCTGAATTGGTAATTAAATTGGCAAAGTTAATAAGGATTCAAAAAGTTAAAAAGTAATTGAAATTAAATCAAATATAATAAAATAATATATTTTTATGCATATTAAAATATAATTGTTAAAAAAGTAATTTTTAATTAGCTTTTTATTTTTCAAATAAAAACCAAACTAGTTTAACTATTACACTAAATTTTTTCATAGATCTTTATTAACAACTTTTTTAATAGGTTTCTTGTCTAAACTAGTTGATAGGTTAGGTGATTAGCTTTCTGTTAATCTAGTTAAATTGATCAGTTCAATCTGATTTTAAAATTATGAATCTTTCTTCATATTAATTAATTATCAAAAAATAATTAAAAAAAGTAAAATATATAATTAAAAAAGATTAATAAAATCAAATGTTGAGTAAAAATGATATATTTTTATTAGTGGAAAAATTCGACACTTTATAATCTTCGACGGCAAGGACTAAAACATTGATGTTCACCGTGCATGATGTGAATCGAAGAACGGTTCAAGTCGAATTTTGCTAATAACATGTGGGTTTTTCGGTGGCACATGGTAAATAAAAAATTTGAGATAGAGGTTTGATGACCATGATAAAGAAAAACGAGTCTGCTACACATACAAGCAAAAAAGTCCTACAAATTTTACAAGTTTCCAGCCCATACTTATTCACACGCGCAGTCATTCACTTTAAATGGAGCGTAAAATACACGCGTGCCACTCAACGGTTGCGCTTCACAAAAAGTGCTCCTTAATGGCGCACTCTTCCACTTCTCCAAACCCTTCGAAGAAAACACAAACTGTCCATTTTCGAGCAACGTTGCAAACAGCAGAGATAGAACTCTTTGCGAAGATTAGAACTCTCCATCAACACAAGATAGAACTCTCCATCAACAATCTCCAGAAAAAACGAAGATATATTACTTAAGGTACGTTACTATTTTACTCATCTTGTATATTTTCCACATTTCGAAATCAAAGAACTAAGTTTTACTGTTCTTCTACGTTCTTCTAGGTTTTACTGTTCTTTTTGTTCTAGGTCTCATTTTACTTTTTTAATGTTCTACTTGTTCTAGGTTTTACTGTTCTTCTTAGTTCTAGGTTATACTATTATTCTTAGTTGTTCTAGGTGTTACTGTTTTTGTTGTTTTAGTTCTTCTCGTAACTGATTTTTGGGAATATATTGCGTAATTTGGTGGGTGTATATGGAGTAATTTGTTGGTGCATATGGCATAATTTGTTGGGTGTATATTTATGAACTGATATACTATAATATAGTCAACAGTTGCAACTGTTCTAATATTTGCTTGTCCATGGGTGTATATTGCTTGACCTTGTAAATTAATGCATGTTTGAGTGATATCTGACTGATATCTATGGGTGTATCTGACTCATATCTATGGGTGTATCTGACTCATATCTATGGGTGTATCTTATTGATATCTATGGGTGTATTTTTCATTTTAGAAAAAATGGCAGACAGAAACCAAGCTGGAAAAAATGTAAGAACAAATATATGTCTTAGATGAAATCAGTTTTATATAATAGAAATATATCTGACTATAATTTTGCTTTGTTTACAGCAAACCAAAGACCTTAAGTGTGCAACCCATTTGTTAAGTGAGAAATTCAGAAATATGAGCGAGGAGAAGAAAACAATTGTTAGGGATTTAGGATTTGGTGGCCTGATGCACATCCCGCCGCTAAGGGTGCATCACCAAATATTAAGGGAGTTGGCTAACTCCTTTAAATTAGGGGAAAACAGACTCGAAACTGGCTACGGTTTATTTAAAGTAAGACAAAAAAACAATACGGGCTACACTTGGCATCAACGCATCAGGTAACTCACTACAAACATAGGTATATATGAGCCATATTCAGATGTATTTCAATTGATTCTTGGGCGTATTTGAACCGATTTTCATACTATGTTGTTTTCTTTTTTGTAGAAGATCTATTTCCTCAGAAAGTCAATTATAAGGATCTTTCTGAAGATGACAAACAAATTTTTAGAAGATTCCAGGGTAAGACTCTAAAAAATCTGACAGATGAGATGATGGCTATTGGCGTTGATAATGAATAGGATCGCCTCATGTTCAAGAGGATTTTCATCCTCTATATACAGATGGCGTTCCTGTTACCAACGACAATAAACAAAATCTCACATATGCAACTGGCACCAATTTTCAAGATGGACACAATAATAGAGCGGAATTGGGGAGCACATGTTTTGAATTTTATCATCAAGGGCATAACAGATTACAATCTGAAAAAGAAAAAGGCAATTGACGGCTGCATGTTTTCCCTGATGATAGTTTACTTTTATCTATCAAAAAATAAAGACAACAAGAGGGCAGAAAGACCTCCAAAACTCTGGATTGCCAACTGGACTAGGGAGCAGTTAGTCGAAAGAACGAGGGCAGAAATAGAGGAACATATGGTAAGTAAACAAAATATCTTGGGTGTATTTTATTTACCTGAATGCTGCTAACTAAAATTTCTAATGTTTCAGGGGATTGTAAAGATGGCCGAAACAAAGGAAAAAAATGAAAGAAATAAAGAAAAAAGAAAAAAAAGAAGAAACCAAAAAAACAAAAAAGGAAGGCAAGTTCAACATCATCATCTAAGACTGAAACCACTAAAAGTGACCATTCTACCTCTGAGTCTGAGAGTTAAGAAGACTCAGAGGATCCAACAAGGAAACAACCCACCCGAAAGCCAAAAAGTAAGTAACATACTTGGGTGTATTTTGTTTATTCAGTTGGGCGTATTTTGTGTATTCATTTGGGTGTATTTTATGCATTCAATTGGGTGTATTTTGTGCATTCATTTGGGTGTATTTTGTACATTCATGATGAGCGGATAATTTATACGCTTTTTGGCATTGTTTTTAGGTAGTTTTAGTAGGATCTAGCTACTTTTAGGGATGTTTTTATTAGTTTTTATGCAAAATTCATATTTCTGGACTTTACTATGAGTTTATGTGTTTTTCTGTGATTTTAGGTATTTTCTGGCTGAAATTGAGGGACCTGAGCAAAAATCTAATTTAGGCTGAAAAAGGACTGCTGATGCTGTTGGATTCTGACCTTCCTGCACTCAAAATAAATTTTCTGGAGCTACAGAACTCCAAATAGCGCGCTCTCAACGGCGTTGAAAATTAGACATCCAGGGCTTTCCAGAAATATATAATGGTCTATACTTTGTTCGAGGTTAGATGACGCAAACTGGTGTTCAACACCAGTTCCATGCTGCATTCTGGAGTAAAACGCCAGAAATACGTCACAAACCAGAGTTAAACGCCAAAAACACGTTACAACTTGGCGTTTAACTCCAAGAGAGGCCTCTGCACATGTAAAGATCAAACTCAGCCCAAGCACACACCAAAGTGGGCCCCGGAAGTGGATCTCTGCACTTAGACTTATTTCTGTAAACCCTAGTAGCTAGTTTAGTATAAATAGAACTTTTTACTATTGTACAAGGGGTCCTTTTTCCTATTTTTTGAATTCATATCACATTTTGGGGGCTGGCCATTCAGCCATGCCTGGACCATCACTTATGTATTTTCAACGGTGGAGTTTCTACACACCATAGATTAAGGTGTGGAGCTCTGCTGTACCTCGAGTTTTAATGCAAAGTACTACTATTTTCTATTCAATTCATGCATATTCTCATTCTAAGATATTCGCTGCCCTTCAACCTGATGGATGTGATGATCCATGACACTCATCATCATCCGTCCTTATGAACGCGTGCTTTACAACCACTTCCATTCTACCTTAGACCGAGCGCATATCTCTTGGATTCCTTGATCAGAATCTTCGTGGTATAAGCTAGAACCCTTTGGCGGCCATTCTTGAGAATCCAGAAAGTCTAAACCTTGTCTGTGGTATTCCGAGTAGGATTCAAGGATTGAATGACTGTGACGAGCTTCAAACTTGTGATTGTTGGGTGTAGTGACAGACGCAAAAGAATCAATGGATTCTATTCCGACATGATCGAGAATCGACAGATGATTAGCCGTGCTGTGACAAAAGTATTTGGACCATTTTCACTGAGAGGATGGGATGTAGCCATTGACAACGGTGATGCCCTACATACAGCTTGCCATGGAAAGGAGTAAGAAGGATTGGATGAAAGTAGCAGGAAAGCAGAGATTCAAAAGGAACACAGCATCTCCATACACTTATCTGAAATTTCTACCAATGATTTACATAAGTATCTCTATCTCTATTTTATGCTTTATTTATCTTTATATTCAAAAACCATTATACCGTTTGAATCCGCCTAACTGAGATTTACAAGATGACCATAGCTTGCTTCATACCAACAATCTCCGTGGGATCGACCCTTACTCACGTAAGGTATTACTTGGACGACCCAGTGCACTTGCTGGTTAGTTGTGCGAAGTTGTGACAAAGTGTGATTCATGCTTGAGAGCGCTACCAAGTCATTGGCGCCATTGTTGATGATCACAATTTCGTGCACCTAGTTTTTGGCGCCGTTGCCGGGGATTGTTCGAGTTTGGACAACTAACGGTTCATCTTGTTGCTCATATTAGGTAATTTTCTTTTCAAAAAAGTATTCAAAAATATTTAAAAAAATTTCTTTGTTTGCATTTTTCCAAAAATTATTTTCGAAAAAATACAAAAAAAAATTTAATAAAATCATAAAATAAAAAAAATTGTGTTTCTTGTTTAAGTCTAGTGCCAATTTTTAAGTTTGATGTCAATTGCATGTTTTTAAAATTTATGCATTTTTTCGAAAATTCATGCATGTGTTCTTCATGATCTTCAAGTTGTTCTTGACAAGTCTTCTTGTTTGATCTTTATATTTTCTTGTTTTGTGTCTTTTGTTATTTTTCATATGCATTTTTGCATTCATAGTGTCTAAGCATTGAAGATTTCTAAGTTTGGTATCTTGCATGTTTTTCTTTTCTTGAAAATATTTCAAAAATAAGTCTTGATGTTCATCTTGATCTTCAAAGTGTTCTTGGTGTTCATCATTGACATTCATAGTGTTCTTGCATGCATCATGTGTTTTGATCCAAAATTTTCATGTTTTTGGGTCATATTTATGTTTTTCCCTCTTATCATTAAAAATTCAAAAAATCAAAAAATATATTTTCCTTATTTTTCTCATAAATTTCGAAAATTTGAGTTGACTTAGTCAAAAAATTTTTAAAACTTAGCTATTTCTTATAAGTCAAGTCAAATTTTCAATTTTAAAAATCCTATCATTTCAAAATCTTTTTCAAAAATCAAATCATTTTCACTTTTTCTTTTATGATTTTCGAAAATTTTTTAAAATTTATTTTCAAAATCTTTTTCTTATCTTTATTTCAAAATTTCGAAAACTTTACTAACAATTAATGTGATTGATTCAAAAATTTGAAGTTTGTTACTTTCTTGTTAAGAAAGGTTCAATCTTTAAATTCTAGAGTCATATCTTTTAGTTTCTTGTAAGTCAAGTAATCAATTTTAATTTTAAAAATCAAATATTTTTCAAAATATCTTTTTCAATCATATCTTTTTAAAATATATTGTTCAAATCATATCTTTTTCAAAAACTTGATTTCAAAAAAATCTTTTCTAACTTCTTGTCTTTTCAAAATTGATTTTTAAATCTTTTTCAACTAACTAATTGACTTTTTGTTTGTTTCTTATCTTTTTCAAAACCACCTAACTACTTTCCTCTCTCTAATTTTCAAAAATTACCTCCCTCTTTTTCAAAATTCTTTTAATTAACTAATTGTTTCAAATTTTAATTTTAATTTTATTTCTTCTCTTTATTTTCAAAAATCACTAACTCTTTTTCAAAATTTATTTTTGAAATTCCCTCTCTCATCTTCTTCTATTTATTTATTTAATTACTAACACTCTTCTCTTCATCTTAAAATTCGAACCCTCTCTTCCTCTCTGAGTTCGAATTTTCCTCTTTTCCTTCTTCTATTCTCTTCTTCTTCTACTAACATAAAGGAATCTCTCTACTGTGGTAAAGAGGATCCCTATTATTATTTTCTATTCCCTTTTTTTTCATATGAGCAAGAGCAAGGACAAGAATACTCTTGTTGAAGCAGATCCTGAACCTGAAAGGACTCTGAAGAGGAAACTAAGAGAAACTAAATTACAACAATCCAGAGACAACCTTACAGAAATTTTTGAAAAGGAAGAGGAGATGGCAGCCGAAAATAATAATGCAAAGAGGATGCTTGGTGACTATACTACACCTACTTCCAAATTTGATGAAAGAAGCATCTCAATCCTTGCCATTGGAGTAAACAATTTTGAGCTGAAACCTCAACTAGTTGCTCTAATACAACAGAACTGCAAGTTCCATGGACTTTCATCAGAAGATTTCTATCAGTTTTTAACTGAATTCTTGCAGATTTGTGAGACTGTTAAGACTAATGGAGTAGATCCTGAAGTCTACAGGCTCATGCTTTTTCCTTTTACTGTAAGAGACAAGGCTAGAACATGGTTGGACTCTCAACCTAAAGATAGCCTGGACTCTTGGGATAAGCTGGTCATGGCCTTCTTGGCTAAGTTCTTTCCTCCTCAAAAGCTGAGCAAGCTTAGAATGGATGTTCAGACCTTCAAATAAAAAGATGGTGAATCCCTCTATGAAGCTTGGGAAAGATACAAGCAGATGACCAAAAGGTGTCCTTCTGACATGCTTTCAGAGTGGACCATTTTGGATATATTCTATTATGGTCTATCTAAGTTTTTCAAAATGTCACTGGACCATTCTGTAGGTGGATCCATTCACCTAAAGAAAATGCCTGCAGAAGCTCAAGAACTCATTGACATGGTTGCAAATAACCAGTTCATGTACACTTTTAAAAGGAATCCTGTGAATAATGGGATGCCTCAGAGGAAGGAAGTTCTTGAGATTGATGTTCTGAATGCCATATTGGCTCAGAACAAAATGTTGACTCAGTAAGTCAACATGATTTCTCAGAGTCTGAATGGATGGCAAAATGCATCCAACAGTACTAAAAAGGCATTTTCTAAAGAAGAAGCTTATGATCCTGAGAACCCTGCAATGGCAGAGGTGAATTACATGGGTGAACCCTATGGAAACACCTATAACTCCTCATGGAGAAATCATCCAAATTTCTCATGGAAGGATCAACAAAAGCCCCAACAAGGCTTTAATAATGGTGGAAGAAACATGCTAAGCAATAACAAGCCTTTTCCATCATCTTCTCAGCAGCAGACAGAGCAGTCTGAGCAGAGCTCCTCTAGCCTAGCAAACATAGTCTCTGATCTGTCTAAGGCCACTTTAAGTTTCATGAGTGAAACAAGGTCATCCATCAGAAATTTGGAGGCACAAGTGGGCCAGTGACGAATGGATTTTTGATGGTATAGAATTTCACAAATGAATTCTCGTTGCAAGTATAGTTTCTAAACTGATCAATAATCCTTTCATACAAAAAGTTGTTTGTCACTAGTACAAACCCCTAAAATTTATAAACCGAAGTATTCAAACCCTCGGGTCGTTCTCCCTAGGAATTACAATAAGGTGTCTTGTTATTGGTTTGAGTTGTTTTGGGGTTTTTTTGAGATTTTAGACAAGAAATATAAATGGCAAAAGAAATAAACTAACAACTAACAAAGCTCTTGGCAAGATATGAGAACTAGAAGTCCTATCCTAGTTATCCTCCTCAATTGTGATGAGAATTGTTCATTGCTCCCACTTAGTTAACCTCTAACCATGGAGGAAAGTCAAGTGGATGAATCAATTTGATTCCTCAAGTCCTAATCAACTCCTAAAGAAAATACTAGCTTTAGAGGCATTCAAACCAATTAGCAATCTCTCCAATTATCAATCAACAAAGGAATTAGATAACTCAAGAGTCACTAATTACTCTACCTAGGCCAAGAGGAACAAAAGCTACACTAAAATCCAACCAAGCATTTCATCAAACACTTGGAAGGCACAAAAGAAAAGCATAGTAAATTGACAACAAGAATGAAATCTAACAACAATTATTGAAAGGAATTAACAACTAACAAAGCAAAAGGAACACAATTATTATGATTTACCTTGAATTGAATTGAAAGAGAAAGGAAGGAACAAAAGTAGATCTACAACAAAATGCAAGAACAACATAAAGAAAATTACAACAAAAGAATAGAGGAAGATGAATGTAACAACTAGAAATTAAGAGGATAGAAGTAGAAAAAGATGAATCTAAAATCTAGATCTAAGAACTAAACCTAATCCTAATTCTAGAGAGAAGTGAGAGCTTCTCTCTCTAGAAACTAACTCTAACTACTAAACTAAACTAATGGTAACTAACTTCTAAAGTATGAAAAGTCTCTTCTTTTCCCCTTCAATCCTTGCTTAAATAGCATCAGAAATGAGTTGGATTGGGCCCACAAGACTTCTAAAATCGCTGGCCACGTTTTGCTTTAAGTGAACCAGGTGGCAGCAACGGCGCATGCACGTACTATGCGCTTGCGCGCCACCATACGTGTAGAAACTATGGCAAATCTTATATCGTTTCGAAGCCCCGGATGTTAGCTTTCTAACCCAACTGGAACCGCATCATTTGGACCTCTGTAGCTTAAGTTATGGTCATTTAAGTGCGAAGAGGTCGGCTTGACAGCTTTCCGGTTCTTTCATTTCTTCATGAGTTCTCCACCTTTTCATGCTTTTTTCTTCATTCCCTTGATCCAATCTTTGCCTTCTAAATCTGAAATCACTTAGCAAACATATCAAGGCATCTAATGGAATCAAGGAGAATTAAATTTAGCTATTTTTAAGACCTAAAAAGCATGTTTTCACTCTTAAGCACAATTAAAGGAGAATATACAAAACCATGCTATTTCATTGAATAATGTGGGTAAAAAGGTTATAAAATCCCCTAAAATCAATACAAGATAAACCGTCAAATTGGGGTTTGTCAACCTCCCCACACTTAAACCAAGCATGTCCTCATGCTTAAGCCAAGAGAAAGCAAAGGGATCAACATTTATTCAATGAAAATTACTAAATGCAATCTACCTATATGCAACTATCTACATGAATGCAATTGCCTGGTCAAAATAAATTAATTCCCAAGAAGCATATATAAGCACAAGGGCAAAAGGTATTAACAACCATGCCAAACCACAATTGAATTGAGCTATTAAATATTTTTACAAACTTGCATGAAAGGAGATGATCATTGGTGGAAACATGTAATTGAGCATCAAACCCTCACCGGATGTATTTGCACTCTATTCGCTCAAGTGTTTAGGGTTGATTCACTCAATTCTCTCCTAATCATGCTTTCTAAGATTTGTTTTTCTTCTAACAATCGACATATATTTTATGCATGCATACAAGTATCATGAGGTCTTTTCTTTAGGTTGTAATGGGGCTAGGGTCAAGGTAGGATGCATATTTGGTTAAGTGAGTTTGAAATTTGAATCTTTGATAAGCTTAAACTTTCCACCTAACCTATGACATCCTATATAATTAAGTACTAATCTAACTACCCATTCCTCACTTTTTCACATACTCATGCATTTTCTTTTCATTGCACAACACTTATGCATTGATTTTATTGAGCTATACTTTGATTTGGGGCATTTTGTCCCCTTTTTATTCCTTTCTTTTTTTTCTTCTTTTTTCTTTCTTTTTTTCTATTTTTTTTTTCATATTGTTTTTTTTTTCTTTTTCTTTTCTTTTTCTCATTTTTCTTTTTTTTTTCTTTCTATATACAAGAACATCAATGCATAAGGTTTTACATTTGATCAATACATGAGTATGTACCCAATTCCCAATATTTTCAATAACAATACAAAATTACCCTTTTATTCCCCCAATATCCCAAGGTTCCCACACTTGAATGATACTCACACACACTAGCCTAAGCCAATCAAAGATCCAAATTAAGGACATTTATTGTTTTTCGCTTTAAGGCTTGTAATGTGCTAAATTAAGAACAAAGTGGGTTAAGCGTAGGCTCAAATTTGCTAACAAAGGAATATAAAAGGGTTGGCTATTTGGATAAGTGAGCTAATAAAATGATGGCCTCAATCATATAAATGCATGTATACACAAAATAATGTACATAAAGAATCAAACAAATCAAAGATTACATTCATAGAAAGAGAATAATGCACACAAGAAGGAAAATAAGTGGTTATAGGATGTAACCACACCATTAGGCTCAAATCTCACTTGCTTGTGTTTTTAGCTAAAAAATATGATCCACGATATATATATATATATATATATATATATATATATATATATATATATATATATAAGTTCTATGAAAAGTTTTCACTCAAATCAATTAAGGTGCCCTATAGATAGAAATCTTGAAAATTTTCATTATTTTGACTAAGCTTATTGTGTATATATATGCAATAAGAATCCTAAAAACCTAAAATGAAATGCAAAAGTGTTGGGATTAGAAGTTTGTCACCCAAAATCGCCGAACGGTCGAACGACCTCCCCACACTTAAAAGTTTGCACCGTCCTCGGTGCACGCAAAGGAGAGCTAGGTGGACGGGTTGCTACAATTGATGAGCTCCTTCAAAAGGTTGTGCGGATGACTTGTTTGTTGCCCCATTTAGAAACTTTCCTTCCCTTTCATAATCTTAGACACTAGGAAGGAGGAGGATGAATGCATCATCCTTGTAAGACCCTTCCTAGCCACAGCAGGAGCTGTGATTGATGTTGACAGAGGAGAGCTAGTCCTTTAATTGAATGGGGACTACCTGGTATTTAAAGCTCAAGGATCTTCCTCTGCAACCATGGAGAGGAAGCATGAAAAGCTTCTCTCAATACAGAGTCAAACAGAGCCCCCACAATCAAACTCTAAGTTTGGTGTTGGGAGGCCACACCCAAAATCTAAGTTTGGTGTACCAAACTCTAAGTTTGGTGTTGAGAAACCCCCACATCCAAACTCTAAATTTGGTGTTGGGAGTCTACAACATTGACCTGATCACCTGTGAAGCTCCATGAGAGCTTACTGTCAAGCTATTGACATTAAAGAAGCGCTTATTGGGAGGCAACCCAATTTTTATTTATTTATATTTTTATTGTTCTTTTATGTTTTATTAGGTTCATGATCATGTGGAGTAACAAAACAAATGCAAAAATTAAAAACAGAATAAAAAATAGCAGAAGAAAAAGCACACCCTGGAGGAGGAGCTTACTGGCGTTTAAATCCAAACATCTCAGAAATAGATAAAGAGGTAGGAATTTATCGAACGAACCGCACTCCTTCGTATACGTCAGGAGTCCATTGATGAGAAGGGGCTAGGGAAAGCTTGAACCCAATTCCTACAGTTGATTTTTTTCTAATTTCAAGTTTTCTGCTCCCGCATGTAAAAAAGGAATAAATAGGTCAATCAAATTACGGGAGGCTTCATAAAGCGCTTCTTTAGGAGTTAAACTCCCATTTGTCCATATTTCGAGAAAGAGTGCTGTGCCTCAACGCATTTCGGGGAGAACCAGCTAGCTCTGGGTTCGAGTGGCATTTCACCCCTAACCACAACTCATCCGCTGATTCTTTAACATCAGTCGGTTCGAAATCGCGCAAAAAACAAAAAACCCAGAAATATTAAGTGATTAGTCGATATTCAAAATAAAAGATTTAACAGACAATTGAAAAAATAGATGGTTGAGAAAAAACCCCATCCCTCTCTTTCGTTCTTTTTTTTCGCCCCCGTATGGCGACATGGGGCGAAAAAAAAGAAAGAGCTCCTATCAACTTGTTCCCAGCAGAAGAAAAAGCACACCCTAAAGGAGGAGCTTACTGGCATTTAAACGCCAGTAAGGAGCATCTGGCTGGCGTTGAACGCCAGAACAGAGCATGAATCTGGCATTGAACGCCGGAAACAAGCAACAGTCTGGCGTTCAAATGCCAGGATTACACCCTGAGGGGAGCTGGCGTTAAACGCCAGAAACAAGCATGGAACTGGCGTTCAACGCCAGAAACATGCTGCAACTGGCATTGAACGCCCAAAACAAGCATAGAGCTGGTGTTTAACACTAGAAACAAGCATCAATCTGGCGTTAAATGCCAGGATTGCATGCAAAGGGCGTTTTACATGCCTAATTGGTGCAGGGATGATAAATCCTTGACACTTCAGGATCTGTGGACCCCACAAGATCACCTCAGGATCTGTGGATCCCATAGGATCCCCACCTACCTCAACTCACCTTCTCTCTTCTTCACACAATCCAATAACACTCTTCCCCAAACACCCTTCACCAATCACCTCAATCTCTCTTCCCCATCACCTCTTCACCACTCACATCCATCCACTCTTTCCCATAAACCCCACCTACCTTCAAATTCAAAATCTCTTTCCCACCCAAACCCACCCTAAATGGCCGAACCAAACCCCTCTCCCTTCACTATATAAACCCCTCCATCCTTCTTCATTCTCACACAACACAACCCTCTCTTCTCCCCCTTGGCCGAATACACATCTCTCCCCCTCCTCCATATTTTCTTCTTCTTCTTCTCTTCTTTCTTCTTTTGCTCGAAGGCGAGCAACATTCTAAGTTTGGTGTGGTAAAAGCATAGCTTTTTTTATTTTTTCATAACCATTTATGGCACCAAAGGCCGGAGAAACCTCTAGAAAGAGAAAAGGGAAGACAAAAGCTTCCACCTCCGAGTCATGGGAGATGGAGAGATTCATCTCAAGGGTCCATAGCTCAGTAGTAGAGCATTTGACTGCACATCAAGAGAGCCCACTCATGGACCTCAACAAGAGCATGAGGAATTCCCTCATCAAGAAATCCCTGAGATGCCTCAAGGGATACATTTTTCTCCACACAATTATTGTGAGCAACTAAGGATATGAGCACCAAAATCACTAGGGATCAAACAACAAAGGCAAGGAAGAAACATAGAGGCGCTCAAAAGCACCATTGGTTATTCAAGAGGAAGACGCCACCCATACTAAGGTGGACTCATTCCTTAACTTCCTTGTTCTTATCTCTCTGTTTTTCATTTTTTTTAAACTTCATATTTGTCTATGTTTGTGTCTTTATTATATGATCATTAGTATTTAGTAACTATGTCTTAAGGCCATGAATAATTCCATGAATCCTTCACATTTCTTAAATGAAAAATGTTTTTAATACAAAAGAACAAGAAGTACATGAGTTTCGAATTCATCCTTGAAGTTAGTTTAATTATATTGATGTAGTGACAATACTTTTTGCTTTCTGAATGAATGCTTGAACAGTGCAAATTTTTTTATCTTGTTGTTTATGAATGTTAAAATTGTTGGCTCTTGAAAGAATGATGAACAAGAGAAATGTTATTGATGATCTGAAAAATCATAAAATTGATTCTTGAAGCAAGAAAAAGCAGTGAAGAACAAAGCTTGCAAAAAAAAAAGTGGCGAAAATAAAAAAAATAAAAGAAAAAGAAAAAACAAGCAGAAAAAGCCAATAGCCCTTAAAACCAATGGCAAGGGTAAAAAGGATCCAAGGCTTTGAGCATCAATGGATAGGAGGGCCCAAGGAAATAAAATCCAGGCCTAAGCGGCTAAATCAAGCTGTCCCTAACCATGTGCTTGTGGCATGCAGGTCCAAGTGAAAAGCTTGAGACTGAGTGGTTAAAGTCGTGATCCAAAGCAAAAAGAGTGTGCTTAAGAGCTCTGGACACCTCTAGCTGGGGACTTTAGCAAAACTGAGTCACAATCTGAAAAGGTTCACCCAGTTATGTGTCTGTGGCATTTATGTATCCGGTGGTAATACTAGAAAACAAAGTGCTTAGGGCCACAGCCAAGACTCATAAAAGTAGTTGTGTTCAAGAATCAACATACTTAACTAGGAGAATCAATAACACTATCTGAACTCTGAGTTCCTATAGATGCCAATCATTCTAAACTTCAAAGGATAAAGTGAGATGCCAAAACTGTTCAGAAGCAAAAAGCTACAAGTCCCGCTCATATAATTAGAACTAATATTCATTGATATTTTGAGATTTATAGTATATTCTCTTCTTTTTATCCTATTTGATTTTCATCAGTTGCTTGGGGACAAGCAACAATTTAAGTTTGGTGTTGTGATGAGCGGATAATTTATACGCTTTTTGGCATTGTTTTTAGGTAATTTTAGTAGAATCTAGCTACTTTTAAAAATATTTTTATTAATTTTTATGCAAAATTCACATTTCTGGACTTTAGTCAATTTATCTTTTTCTTTATTTCTTTTCTTATAAGTTTAATTTCTTACTTCTATTTTATTCAGTGTCTTTTGTTAAAAATGTTACGATTACATTATTTTTTGCAATTCATATTCCTATTATTGATTTTACTTCTTTAGATACTTAATACTTTCGATACTTTTAGTAAATCTCAAGTCAAATTTTATTTTCAGAAAAGTCATATCTATTTTTTGAATTAAGATATTTAATACAAATTTGATTCAACATACACTTATATATAAAAAAAAATTTACAAAAATCAAACGAAACAATTCCATAATTAAAGAGGATAGAATCTCGGGTCCTGTTAGGGGAGTAAATCTCATCCCCAATGAAACTTTTTTCTTTCTATTTGCATTACTAAAAAATTATAGTATAGATAGAAGCAAGAACTTATTTGATTGTGGAGATTAAAAAAATAGGTATACAAACCTTTTCTATCAGAAAACATAATTCTTTTCTTTATTTATTTCCATATAATAAATATTTATTTACAATTTTCTGATCTCTATTTTCATATTTTTGTCTTAGAGTCGCAATTTAAACATAACTTAAAGTACTTAGATTTTGACCTACTTGTGTTAGGTTTCAAAACTTTATTTAAAAAAAATTAAAAAGACTTTTGAAAGATCAACTTAGATTAATTGAGCGGTTAATTTATCTTTTTGTTTAAACAGTGTTTGAATTCGAATTTTATTTTGTGCATATAATAATTTATTGACCAATAATAAATTATTAAATAGAGTTTTAATTTGTGATAGATTAAAAATTAAATTGTCAGCCATTTTAATTTTTTATAAAAAAAATTATAAAAAATAATTTTTAATTAATACTAGTCAATTTCAATATTTAAATATATAATTTAAAATTAAAATTTTATAATTTAAAATATAAAATTTAAGATAAACAAAATAACTTTAAAAAAAAATTGGCTGATTTTTACTTACCCGTCAGTCCGTCACTACTCTTTTAATTTCTGAAAATAATTGAAAACCTTTATACCTTGTTAGTTATTAGCTCCGTTCTCGCTACTCGCTAGTCTCATATACTTCCAAAAAAGCCCTATAGAAGTTAGAAGATGTGATTAGTAATATTTCTTTGAAGAAGGTCCCCACATTAATTCTCTAACTTTAAAGCTACCTTTATCTAATGAACCCCATTGGCTAATAAGGCACAAAGTACAACCATAATTATCTCAAGTTTTTTTTTTTTTTTTGGTGACTATCTCAAGCTTGTTTGTTTGTTATAGCTTCAATTGCTTTTCTTGCCCCAATTGGAATCGGAAATCATTTATTGTACATCTTGTATAAATTGTTCGATAGCTACATATGATGCAAGCTAGTAATTTTTTTCTGAATAGGATTGATGTTTTTGCCTCATATGGATTACTATATGTAATATTTGGAGTGATGACTGTCCTATCAACTCTTTGCATATTGCCTTTCATTTTCAGTTGTGTGTAAGTTACTGCTATTTTGATTTGATTTTCCATGAATATAAGATTGATGGCACTACTTAATTAGTTGATCATGATCCGATCCTTATTACACTCCTCATGATCTCTAATCAAATATTCCTTATTAGCACTAGCGTCCCATATATGGTGTTTATTGGGTCACTTGTTTCATTCTTATTAGGCATCAAAATAATCTATGAATTAAATATTAAAATTATTATTTTATGATTAATATTTAGTAAAATTAGTGAGATGAATAATAATTTTGTGAAAAAGAGCAAATCAATTTTGTAGCTCGTGAGATAAATTAGGTGAGAGACCAAAAATGAGTGATAAGAGACAAATAAGAAAATGTGCCATGTGTAAATTACAGCTAGCAAATTAATTAATATATATTTATGTATAATTATGATATATATATATATATATATATATATATATATATATATATAAAATCAAACACCAATTAACCATCGTGCATAGAAATACATACGTGGCGTCTTTCATTACCGTAAACAAATTTGATTATTGATCTAACTCTTGCAAATTTGATTATTCTACTATAACAACTTTGATTATTCCGATAGTTAATTACTTGGTTAAAAAGTGTGAACTAGTATATATAACAAAACAATCATGCTAGATAATCAACTAGAATAGCAGCCAATTTCAACTAACTAGGTAATTGGATTGCAAACATGCAAAAAAATATATATATCTAAAATCACCCCAAGCTAACCCATCTTCACTCACTTTCACTCTCCCTTCCTTGCCCGGCAGTTATCCCATGGTAGAACCCTCCGTCTAGCGTTGCCATCACGCATGCTCAGAGCTTTCGACTGCTCACAATGTTGCACTGGACCAACACTGCTACTGTAGCCATCGTCCATTCCTCACCATCCATAACGCGTCTACGACGACGGTGTTCTGCCTCTAGCCGCAGTCAGCGCAGGTCCGAATGGCAACCATCGTCGCTCCTCGCTTGTGTCGTTGTTCATCATCAACAGAACAATGTTGCTGTCGTAGCGCAAGAAACACCCTCTTACCATCGAATACGCTTTTCTCTCAGATATGGATATTATTTTTCAATGATTTTGGATGTTTCCTTTTGTTAGGTTTTTTATGTTCTTTTTCAATGATTTTGGATGTTTATTTTTGTCCTCACCTAGAGTCATGGTTAATCACCAGAACAACGCTGCTATCGCTCACTGTCGAATACGCTGTTCTCACCTCCAGTCATAGCTTTTTGCAAATCCAAATGTTCTTTTTCAATGATTTTAAATGTTTCTTCTTGTTAAGTTTTGGATATTCCTTTTCAATAATTTTGGATGTTTCTTATTGTTATAAAGTTGGTTGGTTTGTTAAAATGTTGGTAATAAGGGAAGTTAGCTACCTAGACCTTTTTATAACGAAAATATTATATGCATAAAAAATCAATTACTGGATTGCCTAATAATGGCCACTATGTATTTGTGTATATGTTGTTTTACATATTTTCAACGTGTATTTATATTTCAATATGTATCCTCAATCATATGCCAATACCATTGCTACACCTAAAATCTAAGCAGGGTAGCAGAATGGCACCGATGATAATGTAGTGCCAACGACGATCTGGCGGTGAAAAGGCTTTTATTACGGTGACAATGCGATGCCCAGTGACGACATGGGAACTCGAAGTGGAAAAACACTGGAGGAATGAGGAACAGGAAGAAGAGGAGCTCACACCTTGCCGGTAAGTCTGGGAGAGTGATTGATGAAAGTGGCAGCAGTTGAGCGGCTGTTGGAGTAGGTGAAGCAGACTATCAGAATATGTGTGAAAGGGAGGCCGTTTAAGGTTAAAGGAATTAGAGATTTGTTAAATAATATATATATATATGGAATATTTGTGTAATTTCATAATAATAGGTATTATACGAGTATTCATGGGATGGGTGTTGATAGTATTCATTTGCTAAGTTAGAGAAATTGTATTATTTATATGCTATGTTAGTTAGGCATATTAGCTTAGTTGGTAGTAGATAATTGGTTAGACAAGTATTGTATATAGGCTTAATAACCTGTCGTAATTGTAGTTTGTTCAATTGAGCCACCACTATTCCAGAAAGCTCTTTTTCTCTTCTTTCTTTCTCTCATCCTCTCTGTTACGTTCTTCATCATCTTTTACTTGATTTATTGCTAAGCTCACCAAATGGCTTTGGAACATAGGTTTTTATCATAGTGCGGTAAGCATAAAGGTAAAGTCATAGTGTAGTGTATATCTGAGATCGAGTTTCATTCGCTAGGGTTTTAATTTCTCGCTCAACGAATCGATGTAATCTTTGATTCTTGCAGAAAGCGATGGCTGATCCAAGTAGAGAGAGTTTTAATGCAATAGTTGGAGGATTATATATTCAAACATTGGCTCAATTAATAGCTCAAATCAACGTGATTCAAGCCTCTGCATCAAAGATTCATGTGAATCGAATATGGATCCTTCGAGTGAGTTCTACCTTCATCCAACAGAGAGTCCAGGTACTCCTCTAATTGCTAGTTTGTTAGATCATCACAATTATGATTCATGGTATAGATCAATGTGGAGAGCTATTAAATGAAAAAAACAATATCAGTTTTATTGATGGTTCGCTACCTAACTAAAGCAAGGGGATCCTAACTTTAATGCATGGGATAGGTGTAATACATTTGTGCTTTTTTGGTTGAATGTGTCATTGAATGCTGAAATTGCTTAAAGTGTTATGTGAATTAGTGTTGCATCTAATTTGTGGTGAGATTTGAAGAAGAGGTTTTATCAAGGAGATAAGTATCGAATTATAGAATTAGATGAAGAACCCTTCTCTATGAAGCAAGGAGATCTCAGTGTCACCTTTTATTTTATGAAATTGATGGCGGTTTAGGAGTAACTGGAGAATTTTTGACCTATTCCAAACTGTCAGTGTGCTATCAAATGCTCTTGTTTGGGAATAATCAAGGACTATAGGAAGGATACATATTGAAGGTTTCAGAATGGCCTAGAGAAGGAGGTTAAATTTAAGGCCTGCATATTGTACTTCTTTTGCCTTTTTACTTCTGACTAGAAAGGTGAACTAGGTTGTTGAAGTGTCTGTCAAGTATGAATTTAAGGGACAATTTTGTTTCGTCTCTTCTCGAATAGGAAATTTTGCTCGTTTCACACGTGTGCGTGTTTTTCGCTCGTTTCGCACGTGTGTGTGTTTTTTTTTATTTTTTATTCTTTTATTGTGTTTTTGCTCGTTTTGCACATGTGCGTATTTTTCGCTTGTTTTCGCACGTGTGTGTGTTTATCGATCGTTTTGCACGTGTGTGTGTCTTTTTTTTGTGTTTTTCGCTCTTTTCGCACGTATTCGTGTTTTTTGCTTGTTTTGCACATGTGTGTTGTGTTTTTTTGTGTTTTTTGCTCTTTTCACACGTGTGCGTGTTTTTCGCTCGTTTCGCACGTTTTGCGTGTTTTTCGCTTGTTTCGCATGTGTGTGTGTTATTTATTTATTTTTTGTATTTTTCGCTCGTTTAGCACGTGTGTGTATTTTTTTATTTTTTTGTGTTTTTCGCTCGTTTTGCACGTGTGTGTGTTTTTTTCGTTTTGCACGTGTGTGTATTTTTCGCTGGTTTCGCACGCGTGAGTGTTTTTCGTTCGTTTCTCACGTATGTGTGTGTGTTTTTCGCTCGATTCAAACGTGTGCATGTTTTTTGCTCGTTTCGCACATGTGTTGTTTTCACTCATTTCGCACGTGTGTGTTTTTTTATTTTTTATTGTGTTTTTCACTCGTTTCGCACATGTGCATATTTTTTGCTCGTTTCTGTTGGATTAATCATTCACAAAATAGTAGAAGTCAGTGCAGTGAGTGATATGAAATGTACACAAATTACATTTATTACATAGAGATAATAATACTTCTTTACTCTAAAACATTTAATGCTTTCAATCAAGAGTATTTTGCATCAATATACTTTTATAATTAATAATTAGACTTAGTTTCTAGGTGTTTACTTTTAATTTGTTGTTTGGTCTTTGTTATTTTATTATATCTCATTATTATCTTTGTTATCTTTCTGATTTTTGTTCTATGATAGCAAATCTCAACTTTATTATAAACAGAACTATTTGGAGATCAAGCACAAGACATTTGTTAATATGGCTATTGATAGTGGATGTTACGTAGTCAAAAATGAAATAGTCTCATGGATCATCCTAACTTTAAAAAGGTGACTTCATTATGGATTGTTACTATTCTGTGATGAAATTTCCTGCTAACAATTTTATCTTTGTGGTTTTATTTTTCGAAAAGCGTTCAAGCTTAATAAATCATTAAAATTTCTATGTTTGATTTTTGTACAATTTTCATTTAAAGAGAATTATCAAGTTACTTAAAGATCAGATTAGGAATTTAGTTACTAAAAAATACACTTGACATGAACTTTAAAAATACCATTTCCATCTTATTGGTACGTGGCTAAAGTTTCAATAATAATGCCTTGAGTAAGGATATATGTATGCTAGTACTTAGATAATTATAGGAATACAAGTATGTTTACCATCTTCTTATTAGTATATTTTAATTATAAGCTGCCAAGCATAAGTAGTGTAAAAAGTATTGAAATTTGTCAATTTATATGTCTTATATTACAGTTTTCATCATAATTTACTAATTTAGTACCAAATCTCTGAAGTATCTAATAGTAATACTCTTACAAATATGATTGATTCATGTTTTCACTATATGGTATCTTACAAATATATTAAATATATTAGACTCCTCATAAGATAAAGGATAGATTGTTTCACCTTGTACCATCCAAGAGATAAATCCAGAGAAAATGGAGGAGCTTAATAGGCGTGGAGCCTCTGGTCACGGAGGAGCTTCTGGTAATGCCGGCAAGCGAAGTAGCAAGGAACGAGTGAGTTAGGTGATGCCGACGATACATGACAGGTTGTGGCAAATCGCGAGTAGCAAGTGCAGAGAGCAACAGTGAAGCTAGGCAAACGACAACGCAGTAAGGAGGAGGTGATGCATCGATGTCGGCGAATCACGTGCTACAGGGAGGAGATAAGGCTAGCAGTGAGCGCGATATAGTGGCAAAAAGGGGGAGGTAAGGTAGCGTGACAGAAGAAGAACAAGAAGGTTATAGGTAGAGGGATGGAGCCATGGAGGCTTTAGATGTGCGAAGAAGAAGTGAAGGAGAAAAGTGATAGCTGAGTAAAACACGCAATCCTGTGAAAGGAGCAAAAAACACAAAAATAAAAAAAATAAAACACACATGTGCGAAACGAGCAAAAAATACATACACATGCGAAACAAGCGAAAAACACAAAAAATAAAAAAACACACACGTGCGAAATGAGAAAAAAACACACACGTGCGAAACGAGCGTAAAACACGCACACGAGCGAAAAACACAAAAAAACACACATGCGAAACGAGTGAAAAACACACACGTCTGAAACGAGCGAAAAATACGCACATGTGAGAAACGAGCGAAAACACAATAAAAGAATAAAAAAACTAAAAAAACACACACACGTACGAAACGAGCAAAAAACACGCACACGTGCGAAACGAGCGAAAAACACAAAAAAAACCACACACACGTGCAAAACGAGCAAAAAACACACATACATGTGACAGGAGCGAAAAACACGCACACGTACAAAATGAGTGAAAAGCAAAAAAAAACACACTCACACACATGTGCGAAATGAGCGAAAAACACAAAAAACCACACACGCGCTTGCGAAACGAGCAAAAAGCACACACCCATGCAAAACGAGCGAAAAACACGCACTCGTGCGGAAAGAGCGAAAAACACAAAAATGAAAAACACACTTACTCGCGTGCAAAATGAGCGAAAAACACACACGTGCGAAACGAGCAAAAAACAAAAAAAATACAGACACGTGCGAAACGAGCGAAAAATACAAAAAAACACACACGCGCGAAAAACACGCACATGTGCGAAAAGAGGGAAAAATACGCATACGTGCAAAAAGAGCGAAAAACACAATAAAGACACGCATAAATGCTAAACAAGGAAAAAACACACACACGTGCGAAACGAGTGAAAAATACGCAGATGTGCGAAACGAGCGAAAAACACAATAAAAGAATAAAAAATAAAAAACACTACACACACGTGCGGAAAACACGCACACGTGGCAAAACGAGCGAAAAACACATAAATAAATAAATAAATAAATAAAAACACACACACACATACATACATGCGAAACGAGCGAAGAACACACACACACACACACACACACGTGCGACCGAGCGAAAAACAACACATGTGCGAAACGAGTGAAAAACATGCACACGTGCAAAACGAGCGAAAAACAAAAAAAAACACACACGTACAAAACGAGCGAAAAACACGCACGGGTGCAAAACTTGCGAAAAACACACACACACAGACATGTGCAAAACGAGCAAAAAGCATGCATATGTGCGAACGAGCGAAAAACACAAAAAAAAACACACACACACACGTGCGAAACGAGCAAAAAACACACACACGTGCGAAACGAGCGAAAAACACAAAAAAAACAAACATGTGGAAAACAAGCAAAAAATACGCACACGTACGAACGAGTGAAAAACAAAAAAAAACACATGTGGGAAACAAGCAAAAACACACACACGTGCAAAACGAGCAAAAAACACACATCCACACGTGCGAAACCAGCGAAAAACATGCACAAGTGCGAAAAACACCTGTGAAACGAGCAAAAAACACAAAAATAAGTAAATAAATTTATAAAAGACACACACGTCCAAAATGAGCGAAAAATACACACCCACATGCGAAATGAGCGAAAAACACACACGTACGAAATGAGCGAAAAACACGCACACATGCAAAAAGAGCAAAAAACTGAAAAAAAATAATAAAAATAAAAAAAGATACACATGTGTGCAAAATGAGCAAAAAACACACGTGGGAAACGAGCGAAAAATATGCACGTGTGAAAAGAACGAAAAACACAAAAACACACAGACATGTGGTCACAATTGTGCGTACGCACGCATCACTGTGCGTACGCATGGTTGTCAAAACTTCCAAACTTTATTTCTTCATGGTTTCTTCTCTTTTGCATGCTCTTTTCTCACTTCTCCAACCCATACTTGCCTTGGAAACCTGAAATCACCTAACAAATACATCAAGGCACCAAACAGGATTAAAGTGAATAAAATTTAGCAGTTAAAAGGCCTAAATAGCATGTTTTCACTTTCAAGCACATTTTAGGAAGAAATCATGAAACTATGCTATTTCAATGGATATATACAAGAAATATTGATGAATTCCACCTAAATAGAGTAAATAAATATCATGAAATGTGGATTCATCACATCTCCTCACTTAAACAATAGCATGTCCTCATGCTATACCAAAGGAAGATAAGAAGAGGAATCAACAATTATTTTCAATGTACTATCTATGTGCAATCTATCTATATGCATATAACTATCCTAATTGATACTATCTAACTATCTATATGTATTTAATAGTCCACATAAATCAATTTTCATGAAAGCATCTATACACAATCAAGGGCTAAGGCAATCATAACCAAATCCTATTCATAATTGAATTGAGTCATATAAAATAATTTAACCAAACTTGCGAGATAAGCAATGATCATAGGTGGAAATATGGAATTGAGTAATTGAACCCTCACCGGATGTGTATATGCACTCTAATTACTCAAGTGTTTAGGGTCAATTCACTCAATTCTTTCCTAGTCATGCTTTCTAAAGTTTGTTCTTCATCTAACCAATCAACAAATATTTAATGCACATATGCAAATATCATGATGTCTTTCCAAGGTTGTAATGGGACTAAGGGTAAAGGTAAGGATATATATATATATATATATATATATATATATATATATATATATATATATATATATATGGCAAAACATCAAGGCATATGGTTTCATTTTCTATTTTTCTTTTATATATATATATATATATATATATATATATATATATATATATATATGGCAAAACATCAAGGCATATGGTTTCATTTTCTATTTTTCTTTTTTTTTTTTTACATACCAAAACATCAATGCATATGGTTTCTATGATATTACATGAGCATGTACCCAAATTCCCAATATTTCTCAATAAGCATAAAATACATTTTTGTTAACCAAAGTTTCACATTTTCTCCTTACTTAAACATAACACACTTTCACTAACTTAAGCTATTCAAATATTCAAATAAGGGACATTCATTGTTTTTCGCCTAAGGTTAATGATGTGGCAAAATAAAGAACAAAAAGGGGACTAAAAAGGTCAAAGTGGCAAACAAAGGTAAATGAAATGGTACGCTATTTGGGTAAAGTGAGCTGTAATGAAGTATGGCGTCAATCACATACTTGCATAATCATACATTAAATAATGGATATATAGAATTAAACAAACCAAAGATTGCAATCATAGAGAAAAAAAAAACACACAAGAATGAAATAAGTGGTCAAATGATGTAACCACACAATAAGGCTCAAAAGCTCACAAGGTGTATGTTCTTTAACTCAAGAAAATCATATCTCACAATGTACAAATCATGCAAGTTTCAAAGGAAAACTTTAAACTCAAATCAATTTGAATTTCAAAGCCTTATATAAAGAGTAAGCTTCTTGGAAATTTCATTAATTGACTAACATTTATTATATAGATATGTATATAATGTGATTGGATGGAAAATGTCAAAAATCCTAAGTTAAATTCCTAATTTCAATCAAACCAAAATAGCAAGTATATAGGAAATCAAACTTAGGTGCAATCATCACATCATCTAAATCACAATCATGACTAAAAGCTAAAAAAGAAATCTAAAAAAACATGCATTACTACCATATAATACTAGGTTATATACAAGCAAAATTAAAAAGTACAATAAGCTAAATAAAGAGAAACAAACTAAGTAAAAAGGTTTCAAAAGGATAAAATATATACAAAGCAACTAAAAAGCATAAAAATAAAAAACTAAACTACAAGTGTTCGAAAATAAAATTTCACCCAAAATATACTTGCTGAAGATGGACAACCTCCCTACAGTTAAAATGTAAAACCGTCCTCGGTGTTCCAGATCATCCGAAGTGGAAAGAGTCGTCACTGTTGTCGCCTCCACCGTCCCATGCCTGCTCCAGCTCGTCACGCTGGGCCTCCTCCTCCCCAGAATTCTTGGGTGGTGTGTCTGGCTCAGGTGGGATGTCAACGCCGCCGGAGAGGATCATCCTCCTCAAGTGCTCATAGCGACGTTTGGAGCGGCGCTCCGAACATGCTATGTCATTAGATAATCGGTGGATGAGATAGTAGAGGGGCTGCAAGAATGCCAGTGATGCTCCTCAGAAGGTGCTACAGCTGGAGGAGCTGAGGCAAAAGGTCTTGCCTCAATAGATGGTGCTGACTGTTGTTTGGCGCATCGCCCAAGCAGTAGCTCAAGTCCCGGCCAGTCGCCATGTGGAATGATCTTTTTGTGGCCGGCAACTGTCGGTCTCTTATTAGTGGCCATCCAAAGAACCCCAGCCTCCGTGGCTAGCTGAGTAATCAAACACGGGAAGGCTAGGTTGCCAACAAAGTGAGCCCGCCCCATAGATCATCTGATGTACCGTGGGAGGTACAGCTCTCTACCCTCCAAGACACACCAGACCATGACCGCCATATCCGCAGTAACCTTGCTCTCATGGGTGCTCGGCATCACGTAGTTAGACAACAACTACTGCCAAATACGAGCCTCATATGTCAAAGAACGGACATGAATCTCCTAGGGAGTAGTCTTATCAAAACCATATATCCACTGACTCCTAGGCTCAGCAATCAAAGCTAAGACTCTGTCCCGATCAAAAGTCTTCATATTCCTTTCACTTTCAGCCTCCTTAAATGCATCTTTTCCACTCGGTCCAGGCTGAAAGTGGAGGGCATGCTCAATCACCTCTTCAGTGACCAGAATCTGCTGGCCTCTCAAGTGAACTGCATCAAGGGCCCCATTGTAGTAGTTCGCGTAAAATTCCTTGACCCATGATGCGTTCACCATCGGAAGCTCCCGACCTTGGAACCTCCAACCCCACTAAGCAATACTATCATCAGTATACTAGCTCAGCTCATTCGGGATATGGAGTTCCCTCTCAATGTGCAAGTTCCTTTTTAGGAACTTTTCAAACTTCCACTTTAAATACAAATTGCTGAACTTATGTTTATCAGTGGGAGGTGTATTCTGAGCCTCTCTGTCACTCCCAATGATACGTGTTGCATAGAACTCAACATCAGAGGTATCAACGGACTGAGAAGTCCGCTTTCTTTTTCCGGAGCTCATGGCCTTACCCTTTCCCTTTCTGTCAACCATCTGAAAAACAAGAAAGGGAATGGGGATACGAATACAGTCTAAAGGCACACAACAGGGAAGTATCTTAAACAAATAAAAAGCAGAAACTGAATCACCAAACAATATATAAATGAAGTGAACAGAAAATGGAAAGTTGAATGGAAGCACGCATGAGAATCAAATTAAATGCAACATAAACAGCTTCCAATCAAATTCAGAAATTTAAGAAAACTAACTTGCTTGTTTATCAATGTCAAAGAGAAGAAAGGAGCATTATATAAGTCAAAAAAAGTTAATGGTAAATGTTAGTTGAAAAGTTAAAAGTTAAAAGTTAATGTTAGTTGAAAAGTAAAAAGAAAGTTAAAAGTTATGTAAGTGAAAGAAAATGGTTAGTCAAAAAAGAAAAGAGAAGTTAAAAGTTAGGTGAAAAAAAAAGTTAGTTGAAAAAGAGAACAAAGGTTAAAAGTTATGTGAAAAGAAAGAAAAAGTTAGTTAAAGAAATGAAAGAAATGTCAAAAGTTAGGTGCATAGTCAAAAGTCCCTTAATTCCAAAAAAGTTTTCAAAGTTTCAAAACAAGCAAGTCTCTATTCACTTCTTAAAAGTTCAAAATGCCAAAACAAGTAATGCAAATGTATGTGTAGAACACATAATCAAGTATATATCAATCACAAGTAATTGGCATAAGTTAAAGCAATTTGGTGTTGGCAAGTTAAAAATATAGAAAAACAAGTTAACCAAGGAACATTCAAACACCAAATTCCAATGAGGCATGAAAGTCACAAGATTGAAACAAGAATTGAAAACTTTATGCCTTATATGACTCAAGGTAATTTAAGTATAGAGAAAATGAATCAACTTAGTCACATAGTAAAAGGAAATCCTCAACCTACTGAGAGCATGCAAATGAGGCTTTACCTTTGAAAGAATTTTAAGTTTGTGGTCAATTTGAAAGTTCATTTAAGACTCATTCAATGCTCAAGAATAACATACAATTTAAAACAAGCAAAGAAGTTAAAGCAAGATTTAAATATCTAAACTCACTATCTCAGGCAAGTACGATGCAAATTTGAAGAGAAAATCTTCAAAGTACAGCTAAATCCACAAAATTCATAAAAACAAAATACCGAAAGGGAAAATGAAGAAGGAGACAAAGAAAACTGTCGAAACGCAAAAGGAAGAGTGAATTTAGGATTCTACCTTGTTTTGACCACCTTCCTTTTCGTGATGGAATCTGATTGCATTAAAGTCCCTTATCACAATCATCTTTCGTCCCCAATCTGAACTATTTGCAGTATTCTTTCGAATTGTTCTCTTCTTCTTGTTTCATCTGTGGTTAAATAAACCCCAATCGCCTCTCATTGTTGATTAGATTCCACATGGTGACACTTGAAGTGAATAAAGAAACCTTCTTGCTCAATAACTTGCAAATTAATGCCTTCCTTCCATGCGACTGCCATGCCTCATGCCTGACCCACCGGATCCACCGTGAAATAATTTGTAAAACCTACCCTCCTAACAACCCTCTCCATTGTCAAAGCATTGTTTTTTGTTTTACATAGAACAATGCTTCGAGGGAATGGGATATTATGATCCCTTAGATGTTGTGAACTATCAGGGGGTTCTCCAAACTCCGACAGTTCCACATCAGCATCTTCATCCCTCCTTGGGTGCCATATGTTGGGTGGCACCTTCTCCCATGCTTGTTGATATATCCACTTCTTGACACTGTCTCTTCCTATTCGTCATGTCTTGCAACCCCATATTGCTCTTCTTGGATCCTGAGACTGATTTGAGGGTTGGTTTCCTTCGGGATAATTGTTTCAACTTTAGCTTGCTACCTCCATTACCCTCCTCACTTTTGCTTGTTGCTTCGAAGGTGAATAAACTGTTAGAATTTGCAGGTTCTATCAAATTCTCCTCCCTCACCTTGTTCTGTTTTCTTCTTTCCAGCCCTGGGTCACTCTCTCCCACTTCCTCTTGTCCTCCTTATGGATTTTCTATTTTTCTCACCACTTGTTCAGCTCTCAGCCACAAACCCCATTATTCCTCCTTTGACTGTCCAACCGCCGTATCCTCTAAATTCTGCTGGCAATTTCTCACTTCATGACCAATAAAACCACAATAATAACAAAAGTTAACGATACATTCGTATTTCACGTTCACCTCCATTACTTTCTAATTATTGCCTGAAATTTTAATGGATCTTCTTAGTGGTTTTGTGATGTCCAGCATCACTTTCGTCTTCAGCAATCGGTCCTCCTTACCCCTTATTGAAAACAGATCCGTCTTTAACACGCTCTCAAGTGTTTCTCCTATTTTGCTGCCTAGGTTTCTTATTTTGCATTGTTCTGGTAATCCCCATAGCTGAAACCATGTTAGAACCATTGCAAACTCCTCATCTTTAATCTTCAAGTCCTCATTCCAACTTTGTAGATTCAAAATGTAATTTTTGAAAAGCCAAGGTGCACCTCTTTCAATCTTGGTCAAGTCTGTTTCATTGTCGAAAAACAATTGGAACAAGTTCCCCCCATGATCCATGACTTTGAAACCTATCGGTTGGCTCCAGATCGCATATAAAGTTGCCTCAATAATCCTTGGACTAATTTTCTGATCTGAAAACAGCCTGCCTACAAGACTCCTTCAGCATTTTTTATCCCATCCTTTATGTCCTTATCATTGAACAAAATGATTGTTTCTTCATCTGTCACAATTAAGAATACTCCTGAAAAAAATGCCAGCAGAGCAGAGTATGCAAACAAACCCTAGAAATCAGGGCACTTACTCAAAAGACTTGAACACTTGACATGCATATTGTATTATTCTACAAACTAAAACTTGCATTTCAATTGGCGTAATAATATATAATTAATTCATTATAAAATGGAGAGTTGTAATTATTTATGGAACAAAAGCTTCCGTCTCGCATTTGTGTTTCTTCTGATTGCTTTTTGCCTCTATGTGTTACTAAGTCAGTGCACGCGCAAGGCATGAGTGTAGGGTTCTACCTGACATCATGTCTTGAAGCTGAGTTCATAATTAGATCAACGCACTACAAGAAAAAAGGCCTGTCGGCACATTTTTTTCCACGCTTTTAAAGTGTACCCAAAAGTGGTCAATGGTCACGCTTTTGCGAGGGTAGCCACTGATTTGTGATTTGGCTACGCTTTTTTTGCCACGCTTGAAAAGGGTGGCTATAGAGAAAAATCGGCACACTTTTACGAGGGTAGCCACTTATTTGAAATTGGGCCACGCCTTTTTGTTACTACGCTTGAAAAGCGTGTCAATAGAAAAAAATCGGCACGCTTTTACAAAGGCGACCACTTATTTAAAATTTGGCCACATTTTTTTACCACATTTTTCAAGAGAAACCGACACGCTTCAAAAGCGTGGTTATTCTGTGTTTATTTTGACACCCTACAAAAATATACCGATAAAATTTTCTCCCCTAAAATTTAGTTTCCCACCTAATTTTTTCCACACTTTACTTTTTTTTTTTTCAAAGTTTTCAATTTTAATCCTAAAAGTGTAACAACAACACACTAATTTTACATTGTTACCAAATTCACTTTTAGGTAATTCACTTTTAACCTAAAAGTGAAGCCGCGCCGTCATCTTCATCTTCACTTTCGAATCTGCCTCCGTCGTTCATCTTCATCGCACCCAGCCTTCATTGCCTTCATCGTCATCTATATCACTGCCCTTCCTCTAATTTTTTACCTAGTGGACTAGTGGTCTCCCATCCCCCCCCACCGCCGCATTGAGAAAATTGCCGTTCATTGCGTTTAAGGTCCACCGTCGTTCATTCGCAGTTCATTACAGTGGTCTTCCTCGAGCTTGCCGTCGCCGTCACCGTCACCGTTAGTAGTCTTTGTCTTGCTCGACGCTGCTTTGAAAGGGTTTTGAATGGCTTTTCCTTGAAAGGTTGAGAAAACCCTAACCTCCATCACGCCGCCATCTATCTCACCGTCGCCACCCTTCGCGCTCAAGATCGCAACCAGGTTCGTCGTTGTGTTAGCCAGCTTGCCATTCCTCTTGCTGTTTTGCTTGTCGTCCCTCTCACCGTTCTGCTCGTCGTGCTGCTTGCCCCTCTCTCGCAGTTCTGCTCGCCGTGCTGCTCGAAGGTTAGTGCTCAGTTGTGCTCCATCTTCATTTTTTTAAATGCTCCATTTAGAAATCAATCAAGAAAATTGGATGATTATTGAATGTTTTCTGCTTTTAACTTTTTATTGAATTGATTATTGATTAGCTTTGGCTGTGCTACTGTTTTGTATCTTGTGGTTTTTTTGCGTATGCTGTTTCTCAACCCTCGCACCCAACCCTCGCGCATCAACGCAACCTCGTATGCTTTTCAGTTTGTGCTAGTTCGTACTTATGAATAACATTTGATGCATTCATATTAACCTTCTTGTTTTTTGGACTAGCTGGGATGTAACATATAGCATAACCAATATATCTATCATGTTTTCAGTGTTGGGTTCTGATTTTAAGAAAACCTTTTTGTAAGTCATTATTTGCTCTTGGCATGAAACCAATAATAAATTACAGGCTCAATCACCATCTGAGCACATCAATTTAACTTTGGAACTGCTTTCAATATAGGAAAACATGAAAGGAGTACATGTAACATGAGCCTTATAATGGAGGAGATTCCATTTCATGTTGTGTTTTCTCTGAATTCGATTTTTTTGCTTTCGTTCTCACCGTTGCTTACTATCTAGATGTCATGAAATCTTTCTTTGAATTTCATCAGAACCTATGGCCAAAAGCAATTGTTCTAATCATAACGCCTCCTCCAATCGACGAAGTTGCACGTCTTCAGTATGGTTTTTTTTACCCTCTTTCCTTCTATTCACCTATAGAATTTTGGAGATATTGACAGAGATTTAAAGTTGACGATTTGCAAAACATCTTTTGCAGATATCCATATACAGACAACCCACAGGGTCTTCCTGAGAGAACAAACGAACCTGCTGGCGAGTATGCTAGAGCATGCACTGCTGTGGCTGCAGAATGTGGAGTCCCTGTGATTGATCTCTGGACCAAAATGCAGCAGTGCCCTGACTGGAAGAAAGAATATCTAAGGTATAGCCTTTGCCTATGAGGAATTTGATCCATGCCGCTCTCATTCTTGATACACATTACCTGTGCTTCAAGCCCAAAGAGTGGTTTTTTTGTAGGGTGTTGTATTACATAATGTCAAACTCCATATAGGAAAATGGTATAAGGGCTATAAGGTGAGCATGCTTATAAATTGTCCATACATCAAAACCAAATTATCTCTCAACTATTTTTTAGCAAAATTGGTCCTTATCACTAATGTGCAATATTAGAAAATAGCAAAATAGCTATCATTTATTCCTTTTTATACTATTTTATACTATTTTAATAATTTTTTTTTTAATTTATCTTTCATAAATCACTTGTCAAAGTAAATTATATATAATGTAGGGACTTATAGGTTTAATTGTATTTGAATTAACTACCATCTTCATTTTTGTTACAGCTTCAAATGATGTTTCATTAACAAGTTTAGGTCAATGCGGCTCTCATGGGGTTTCTAGCCGAGATAATTCAAGCGAAAGCAAATTGAGAGATCTCCTCGACGACTCGAAATATGTGCTTACTTTTGGGAGTAAGTTCGTCTTTTCTGGTTTGATTTTTAGGATAATGTCAGTTACTTGAAGGAATTATGTCACCATTGTTGCTTGCTTTTGTCGTTAATTATAATTTTTTTATTTTAATCTAAAAGAAATATAGGGCAGCTTTATAATTAACCAAGTTAGCAGTTTCCTCCATTGGCCATCAATTTTTCCCTCTAAAATGAGAATGCTCTTTGTCTTTCATATGAACAGCCAAAAGAATGTGAAAAATAGCAAAGAAGTTTCGAAATCATTAGTGAAGAATGTCCTTTGATGTGGTAGCAGATAGTAGTAGACTAGTAATAATAGTGGTATGTGATTTTCTTAAGTTTCAAAATTATTATGCTTTTTCTTTATTATTATATGAATGTACAGTTTCCTGATATTATTTGTTGGTATTACCTTTCATGATGCTTTTCTTAAGTGCTTGTGTTCGTAAGTTATCAAAGCAAAATTTGACATCATCCTTCAGTGTTTCTACCTTCTTTCTTAAATTAGGCACTGCCATTTTCTTTATTAATGCTATTGGGTTTGCTGTGTTGGAAATGATGGGGTTAAACAAATTTGATGCTAATCAAAATCATGTAGCTGATATAAATAATGAAAACTTAGCTCTTTTTAAACTCTGCCATTACTGTTTTGGGAAGTTGGCGAATGGTGAAGGTTTTTAGTATCATGGGAATTCAGAATTCTTGTGTGAAATTAGCTAACAAGTAGCTTTTAGATTGTTCTCTTTCTGTTTTTATTTTCTTTTATATATGGAATCAGGAAATTTGTAAAAACCATTGTCTTTATTTTTCTTTTCTATTTTTTTAAGCTCTGTGGAATTGTGTGTTAACTTAATGTGATATTTGGATAATACCAAGTTCAAATGGAAGCATGCTTGGTAAGATGTGAGCAGCAGTAATGTAACTATACATCTTTTTATGATTTTTGAAAAAAAAAAGTAAGTTAAATATGTTGATAGTTTTCTGGTGTTTGAAGTATTTTCTTTTTAAAGTTTTATTGTTTAGAAATGTTACCTAAGAAATTTTTTTGTTATATTGCTATGTGAGAATTGAAATTCTGCTACGTATGAAGTCGGGTTTACTAATTCTGTTCTTTTGCTGTTGTTGTGGCCTGTTATTTCTCTCATGCCGACTGATTTTTATTATTTGAATGAGCATGTGGCTGCTCATTTTTATTGAAACCTTTTCACTAGTTAACTACTTTATTTTTTGGGTTACACTCACTATCTAACCATAAAGCCAAAATTAGTGATTAGAAAATAATAGAATACACCCATTTAATCTGATTTCAGTCTTATTATCACAGATCACTATCTTTTGCAGCTCAGATGTGTGCAGTTTTCAGAACTTTTTTTTGTTTAATCTGATTATGATGATCATGATCATCAACACTGCTCCACGCTAATGCTACCTCTTCATTTTCGGTTTCTGTTTTGTTTTTTTATTCTTTCTCCTTGCCTAACTAGTGTAATTAACAAGTCAAATTAGGTTTGATTTTGGTTAATAACTACTAATTAGGGTTACTACTACTTCTGCATGTACCACCAAGAAGGATCATATCTTTCTAATATTTCATTTCTTTCCTTTTCGAAAAAGTTTTACCCGTATTGGATTTAATTTTTAATATCATGTCAATTGTGTTTGTTCTAGCATTCTTACAGTGTGCAGATTTTTTTTCAGGCATATTTAAGTTACAACCTCGAACTAAAAGAAGGGTAGAGTTCGATGAATGAGGATCCAACCTCATGTTATCTGCTCTAAGCTTCTCATTTTCTGCTCTAAGCTATGAGTTCTCACTTCTTTTAGTTTGAGACTGCAACAAAATTTTAGTTATTCAAACACATACACTTTCTTTTTAGTTTGCTTTATCAACACTACATCCAATTGTATTAAAATTTACCTTCACTTGAGTGCATTTGCCTCTTTGAATATTGAGGACTCTGTATACTAGTACTGCAGTTTGCTGGTTTGCAAATTGCAAAGAATACCTTATCCTTATTTGTATTTTGCTTTGTAGAGTAAGTACTATTTACTATGCAGGGTCTGATCTCTATGTTAGCCATAGCAACTCAGTTAAATGCAATCACTACTACATCTGTTAGTATGTAATGCACTAATGCAGTCATCATTCATAGAAATGAGAAAATTTTATTTACAAGTATTCCTATTTTACTATTGGATTTGTGTCCTTGATTCATATGTTACTAACTGGTTTTTTTAACAAAACTAGTGTTATATATACATGAGGGATTCCAACATGTTTTCTTCGCTATAAGTTCCCTCTCCTATCTGATTTGCCAAAGTTGACACAAATGGCAACATTTTCTTGGGTTCTCTTTTCTTTCTTTCTTTTTTTAAATTTTAATTGAATAAGAATTAAATTCTAAATCTTTTAAGTTATAAGAACCTTGATAACTATTAATATATAATAAGCAACCAATGATATTAGAGAGTTTTAGCGCCCTTCAAGGAATTTCTGGCTCCTAGAAGTTTCTGATACACAAGGCATATGGAAGTCCGAATCACTTGCCTTCTGCACACACTAGGTACTTTATTTCAAAAAGTAAATTTTTTAAAAATAATTATCTGTTTTTGTTTTGTTAGTTCACGAGTATATTTTCATGATTTGACAGATCACATAATGAGACTTATTTCTCCATACAAATAATTGTATCATCTTACTCTATTTCCTTCAATTCATCATATTCTATTCCATTTCATATAGATTATATGCATGTGTAAAATAAAAACACACACTATCCATGAATGGTAATTTAATTACATTTTTTTATAGAAAGGAAAAGTCTCCGCAAAGTAGGTAAATTAGTAATGAGGACTGTAAAGAGCTCTGTGGCTAATTTGGTTTGTTGATGTTGTGATACATCATGCATTTGAGACTGTTGGTTGCTTTTGTAGCACATAAACCTTCCAAAACAAGTATTCTAAGAGGATGGTCATTCAAAACGCAAGCCAGTGCCTATTAGGGAAGCAAGCAAACTAGAATGGATCCATATTGGTTTATTGATGTTCACTGCCAATTTGCACAGGTATAAAATTATTGGTTTGTATACTGGTGTTAAGATTTGTAGCTGGACCAAGTCACAGCTTCGAGGACGGTGTGGTTGCTACAAGCATTCATTCAATGGTATTGAGAGCCATAGGTAAAGTAACTTGACTTATTGTACTCTTTTATTTGTTTTCTCCATTGAAGTCTTTGAATCCTCTCTTATTCTTTGGCAATCTGATGAGTCTGGAATTAGGCGTCTCTTGTACCTGGATGAGTGAGCAAACTCAGCTTTCATTCATGTGCCTTGTTCAAAATGTGACTTTTTTGTGCTATGGAAGCTTTATCATGTGCCTACATGATTGCATAGTTTCTGTTTTGTGAGGCTGTGTCTGTGTTCGTCTTTGGTAAGTGTCTTGGTACAAAAATATAAAGACACCAAGACATGACAAGAAAGAAATATCGGTCTCAGTTTTTGGTGGACACTAGACATTAAATTGGACGAATTTTTTCTGCATTACAAGAAGTTTACCTATTTTTCTTATGTGTCTTCTTTTCCAAATAGATTTGGTGTCTTCAAGTATCTATCTATTTTTGTCGACAATTACTAAACAGGCCTAAATTTTTATTTTTATTTTATCATTTTCTTTGGAATGTTGTGTTAGCCTAATAGTTGGTTGTGTTATGCAGATTGATGTTATTGCTAGCTTCGTGAGTGAGAGACTTGTTCGTGAGAGGATAGGTCCAGCAATGTTGAGTGCAATTCAAAGTTAGGTAATTTAATTTGCATTGCATAAAAAAGTTCAAGGGATTAGTTACTATTACATTGATGAATTGGGAAATTTTGTTTGTGTATTCACTTGTCTTTGCCGAGACCTCGTACTCTTTCTTCTTATCTTAATCTCAGATGGGTGCTGTCGAAACCGGTTTTGATGAAGTTTAAAACATCTTTGACACTGGTGGTTCAAAATGTTTATCTTGAAATTTGGTGAAAAAATTCCAATAATCAAAATTACTAGTGACAACAATGTTGATGCTTCTGGTGAAAGAGCGTCTTGTTCAGTTTGCCTCCAGGTGTGTTAATTGTAGTTTTCCTTGTTAATATATTAACCATTTATTTAGATTATGTATATTTTGATATCAAGGTTACTACTCATTCATTGTTAGAATATCTAGTCAATTTGGACAAAGTGACATTAAAATTTTGAAACAAAAGTACTATTATAACCTTGTGTATTTTGATACTTAAACAAGTTACAATTCTGTATTTGTATATGCAGGACTTTTAGCTGGGAGAGTCAATTAGAAGCTTGCCCCATTGTCATCACATGTTTCACCTTGCCTGCATAGACAAGTGGCTGTTTACTGTCTGTTTTTTCGATATTCATATGATCATACTTGTAGATTATTTGTGAAGTGTTGTAATACTTGCCAGATTATTTGAATATTAATGTAATACTAATTTTTATTGATTAATTTTCTTAAATGACATTCACATATTTTTGTCAATGTTTTTTTATTGTTTTTGGAGTGTATTAGAGTGCATGTAAAAGCATATACCAATTTTTTTTAATTTGATAAGGATATAGCCACGCTTTTAAAGCGTGGCAATAGGTTTATTTCTAGGTACGTTTAAAAGCGTAGCCTTATCTTTCTCTATCGGCACACTTTTAAAGTGTAGCCAATTCCTTATAAAATGGAGAGTTGTAATTATTTATGGAACAAAAGCTTCCGACTCAGGGTTTGTGTTTCTTCTGATTGCTCTATGCCTCTATGTGTTGCTAAGACAGTGAGTGTAGGGTTCTTTCTGACATCATGTCCTGAAGCTGAGTTCATAGTTAGATTAACCGTTGAGTCCCATATTAGGTCAAACCCTAATCTGGCAGCTAAGTTGCTTCAATTCTCATTGATGGCCTCGGCTCCAAGAGAAAATTTCTATTTCATTTTTAACTATTTAAATTAATATAAATAGTTTTTAATTCCTTGATATATTAGTAGATCACCGCTGCTTAATTATTTAAATAATTAGAGATTGATTAAATTAATTATCTAAATTGTTAACAACTAATTAAAAATTTTAAATTATAAAAAATTGTTTTTTTTAATATTTAATTATATATTCTCATAGCAACAAAGATAAATATGAGGTGAAAATTTAGGTATAGTCAACTTCACGTGAAGTTAGTCGTTAAATGATTTAAATGATTTGACTAAATTTTTATTTAACGGTTTTCGATTATCAGCTTTACGTAAAGTTGACTATACCTGAGTTTTCACCAAAATATGATTATGTAAATTACTTTAGATTTTTTCAGTTAGTTCGATAAAATTAAACTTATCTTTTACTGTGATTATTATATATAAACATCAACATGCATGTAGGTGGGTAGTGGACACTGGAAGCCAATTCAGATTCGACACATCATACTTGTTCAATCTCCTCAGGGGCCATGGAATCCTTCGTTCCGATCAGCTTCTTTGGACTGACCCTTCAACCAACGGCTTCGTTCGGAGATACTTGGCTGCGCCTCCTCCTTTCTATGTGGATTTTGCCAACTCCATGGTTAAGATGAGCAGCAATGCTATTAAGACCGGTTCTGACTGTGAAATTCGCAAGAAATGGTGGATTAAATTATCATGCAAAATTTTATTGCTACAGCAGCATGTGGTTCTTTAGTTTCTATATGTCATAAAATTCTTCGAATCTTAAATTATTAGAAGTACATTAGTACTATTAAAATTTAAGTTACTATTACTGACACTATTTTTTTATTGCATGTTGTTGTGACTAATTTCAGTCAATAAATAAATAATTATTTGAATCACATGATCAAGATTTTTAGCATCAACTTAGTTTTACTCATAAGGTTAAGGTGTTATTATCAATAAATTTTATTCTATATCTTAGATATTGTCACAATTCGAGTAGTATATGTGTAGCTGTAACTTTAGTCTTTTAAAAATAAATTAAAAGACTACTCATCATATATGATTAATAAATTCTAAAATGTAACTCATTGTTAAGTTTGATCAATCTATCTTTCATTCAAAACGTTTGTAATAGTAATATAGCTGGTGGCATTATTCAAGTAAACATTAAAATGGTGATCCAACCCCTTAGCTTCTACCAAAATCTGTCCTTAGTAATAAAGCTTCTAATAATGAAGCAAATTAGGAATCCTCAGCAATAAGAAGCAGGTAGCAAATAGACATTACTTTTGGGCTGCGCATGCATGCTATATAATACAGGGGATCTTTATTTATGTATTTATCTTGGTTTAACTGGGGATGTTTAATTTATATTATCACTATTATTATTGGATATGGAATATATAAGCCCTGTTTTCTTTTTATATTTACCACGGTAGTGTCTAACCTAGATAATAAGATAAAAACTCTTATTGTAAGAAAATGATTATCGGATAAACATATATAACAATAATCGCGTTCATTATAATTATATTAGAATGCGTCTACTAATTTCTTTTCTCTTTGATCATCATATGTTCTCAATCTCTCTTCTTTATGTATAGTATTTCATTTCATATTTTAAAATTTAAATTCTATGTTGGAACTTAAACTCTTTATTCCCCTATCATGTATGTGAAAGGAGTTCGTCATAATGCGTATGTTAAATAGCTTCGTATACCCTGAACCTGAATCTGTTCACACGAAAACTTAAAGAAGAAACATTGAGCTGGAGTGTCCCTAAGAGAAGTTAGCAATAATGCCTTAGATTTGAGATTTACGAATTACACACACAATTAGAATTTGGAAGCAAGTTTTTTACTGCTACACTGTAGTGTCCACAATATAGATTTGACGCAAAACAAGGCTGTGTAATTGATGAACACTGGATGTCTGGATCCATGTCAGTTGTATATCTTCATTTTTCTTTTGTACTAACACGATTTTTCCAAAGAAAAATGACCTGTTTTATTATGTTGATGAACTTGAATTGAGTGTTATTCCATGCTAGTATTTTAACAGATGCGCATTTTGAAATTTTGATTCTCAAATGATGTTCTATAAATTACAATAATTAGTTTCTTAAGAATGCATTTTAACATTTTAATTCTCAAGTGACTTTTATAATATATGCTTACAAAATTTTTAAAGTATGATAATTTAATCCACCATCAATAGTTTGTTTTATTTCTGCTAAATATTTAATATATAAGATAGCTAAAGAATAAGTTTTCTGAATGAATGTTGATAAAAAGACAAATCTAAAATTCTCTAAGAACTAGTTGCTATCAAGTGCAAATAAAAATGTCAATAATAAGGAAAACCGATAGGTTATCAAGTGCAACAAAATCTCGATAAAACATGGATATATATATGCCCCACCATAAACCAACTAAAACCTTGAACCTAAGATAGGGAACCTGTTACAACTTTTACTTGCTCTTATGCAAAGGGCAAAGACAACAGGTTTCACCCACTTCTGAGGCTATGCAATATTGTTGAAACTTGCCATCTTTAAACCATTGAGCACGCTTCTCCACAAGCTCGTTCAGGAAATCATCAAGCTTGCCCTTAGTGACGTTTGGCATCACCACCACATGTGCTATGTTTCCCTGGCATGCCAACTGCCACTTCCGTACAAACTCCTCATCATGTGGCCTCTCAAACACAACTGTGCTGCTCAGCTCATTAAGCATTGCACCAACTCCGGCCTCCCTAAGGCGGTCCTTGAAGTAGTGTGCATTCCTCAAGCATTTCTGCACTTCTTTCTGGAAACCTCTGTATCCTTTCCGGTTAAGGGTATACCAAAGGAATATGGGAGCATGGCCATTCCGGCTACCCATGATTGTGGCATCCCTAGAAGCAAGGTATTCTACATTATTGGAAAGAACATTGATATGCTCCAATCTTGTTATCTGAACACCACAAGGCATTGGGCACCCCACAAATTTGTGGCCAGAAACACTAACACTGCCAATGGGCTTCTTAAAAGAAACTTTTGGTGCCTGATATTGCAGAATATAGAATAATCAACATCATTGCTTATATAAAACAAACTCAAAAATAAGATGGCAAGATTTACATCACTAAAGGAATTGGTCTCAAATCTTGTTTTGGCAAGCAATTAAACTTGTAAATTGCTAAATGCAAGACAAACAACAATGAGCTATAATAACATAAACAAGGTTATGTGCAAGAACCAAAATGCTATTTGCTGACATGGAAAACAACGAATTACAACAAAAGTAGAATAATACATAGGAGTTCCAATTAGATAACAGAGGGATAGCAAATATGACTTCAACAGCACATGTCTGAAGTTTAAAGATTTCTGGTACCGTGAACAAGAGAAACTTACAAGTTTCACAAAAGGCATCATGAGACCAAACAAGGCCCCATCACAATGGATGTAGAATTTGTCACGTGAAAATCCAGTATCTTCAAGTGTCTTTATCACCAGATCAAGATCATCCACTGCTCCTTTGACAGTTGTACCTGCAAAGTTCCGTCTATATGAGTCAACATCAGCAAAGTAAAAAACAAAGGCAGGAGAGGAGGGGCAATAGAGATAAAGAAACTTGCCTATGTTCACATTTACAATAGCTGGCTTATCTTTGTGAAGAAGCAGCTTGGCCTTGAAATCATTACAATCAATCTCTCCAGTATGAAGAGTTACAATCTTCATACAATCCATTCTGTACATACGTGCAGCTTTAAATACAGAATAATGTGATTCTTGTGAGGCGTACAAAATCCCATCCGGAAGGACCTCTCTCCTGTAAATGTCATATTTAACAATATAATCGTGTTCTTTCCAAATTTGCAATATGTTGAACAAAGTCAAACTAAAACTAACCCAACTAGGATGCCATGGAGATTACCCTCAGTACCACAGTTTGTCATGTAGCCCCAGTACTCATCTTTTTCTATTTCCCATAACCGGGCAAACCAGTCCAAAACACCAACTTCAAACTGCCGGGAGTGGACTCCATAATTGCTTTCAATGAATGGATCTCCCAGGTTGTTTATGGAGAAGTGTTGAAGTTGAGAGAGTGCACCGTAGTCGAAATCCAAATTATAAGGGTAACCTGGCATAGATTGTTCACAAATTACATACGAGTATATGACTATATGAGATAGCCTAAAAACTCCATAGGTTAAAAGAATGAATATAGGCCTTGAAAAGCTACACATCTTAGGTAATTTTTGCACAAAATGGAAGCCAGAATAATATAGATGCATTAATGAACTGTAATAGATCATAAACATTTTTCGTTTTCCTCTAACTACTAAAAAAAGCACTCTTCATGTAATAGACATGAAGACTTCTTCTGTTATACGTGACTGAATGCTTCATCTACTTCCTCACATAGGCACAGCAGCCTCAAATGCATCTCATTCTTCGCCAAAATATTAAACATAAAACAATCTCAACTACAAATGAAGGATAGCTAAAACGCACATTGTGGGTTGGACAACAAACAAGTTTGTATGCACTGACACTATCAAATCTCAATTATGATTTTTACACACTTTATTTTTTTGAAGAAAAAATTAAAAAATGTTACATTATATTTGTTGCGTTCAAATGAAACCACCTGGATAATTATAGAAACGTATCAATAAAAACTCAGCAGCTGGAATACTAGGCAAACAGAGGATAACAGGAAAGCAGGTGAGGCTAAACATGTAGTATAAGTTGGTGCCAAGTATTGTGTGGGTGCTGATGCTTGGTTGGTATTACCATCAAGTTAACAAACTTTCTTGTATGTCAAGTCAGAAATCACAGGGCCGAACGTTGCATAGAAATGAGCAGAATTACAGAAATACTAGTTGGAAGTTGGAACAAACAAAAGCAACAAGATATCCTATCATGAAGCATTTTCTTTGTGCTAAATGCAACAAAGAAAATGCAAGCAAGAAAGCAGTAAGATTAAAAGAGCAAATGCTTTCAAACCTAAATGATGTTTTGTCCTTTCAGTCAATGATTTTTTATATTTGGACAATACACTTGCCATGTAAGCATCCCTTTCCCCAGTAATTTCATCATCTGCATCAGGTTCTGTAACTTCTAGACACAGTGTGTGAACATTTTTTCCCAGTACTATAGCTCTTTTCACGTTCTCACTTTCTGCAATTGTGGGTGGCACAGGTTCTTTGATCACAGCTGACGCATCAAAATCTTCGGGCAATGGTTCAACTGTTCCATGGGCGCCCAAATGGCCACTTCCAACCATTTTGCTGCTCGCAACACAAGATTAACTGTAAAAGATGGAGTCCAGGAGTGAATTGAGCAACAAAGTCCATGGTTAAATAAAGCAGCCATCCATATTTTCCTTCTAGTGAAAGCATTTTTCAATTTCTATACACAAAAAGGATGCCAGACCAAATCACAATCACTACCAATAGAGGGAACTCACACAAAATTTTCATATACATTACTTGAGTCATTTATATACAAAATATAAAAATTATGACATAAATGAGGATCACAGAAATTTATGGAAAGACGTACAAATCCTTGATCCCTTATTTTTGCAGCACTCATTATTGCTCAATATATTAATATTTCTACAGTACGCTTTTTAATGTCAAAATAATTGCCAAAAGAAGATGACCAAAACAAAACAAAACGAAACACACTACATGCATTGCACAATTCCCGAAATGGATAAATTCTACGCAGCACACAAGTGTATGTTTAAGGTAATCAAATTCAGAAAGCAAGATTAAATATCTAAACTCACTAACTCAGGTAAGTAAGATGCAAAATTGAAGAGGAAATCTTCAAAGTACAGCTAAATCCACAAAATTCATAGAAACGAAATACCGAAAGGGAAAAATGAAGAACGAGATAGAGAAAAATGTCATAACGCGAAATGAAGAGTGAATTGAGAGGAGGAGGAGGAGATAGATCTAAGAGAAGAGGAATCACTGACCGGAGCGTGAGATTCGTAAAAGGAGGGACAAAGGAAAATGATGATGCGAGAAAATTGGGGGGCGTCAGAGAGAGAGAGCAACGACGTGAATGCTGCCATTTATAGTTATTAGCTAGTTGCTTTCGTCAGCACACATAATATATATTTATTGAATTTAGATCTTCTAAATTTTAAATTTGTAGGAAAATAAAGTGTAATCTTTTACCTTAAATAGTTTTTCTCTCATATTTATTTTTGGTCTCACATATAAAATAAATGGTGAGAGATCATACTTTACTCTCTAAAATGAAATTCAAACTTTAGAAAATCCAAATTCATATTTATTATATCTAAAATTATATAATTATACTAACGATAATTAATAAATATTAAATAAATAATTTTAAATTATTTGTACTAATTTTTTATTATCTCTCAAACATTATTTCACATTTTTACTTTTAATATTAGATTAACAATAGTGTTTTTTTAAATTATGATCTAACATAGTATTTTTCTAAAATGTGGAATGATTTAATTTACAGACGGTACAATTTTTAAAAGATACAAAATCGAATCGTCTGATTTGTGTACTCCAACTTTTTTTAATTTTTTAAACACAAATAAAAAAATTCTATTTGTGTATCTCTCATCATTTTAAAAAATACAAAAAATTATCATGTTAAAATATAACACTCATCTTACTTCCATATCTAAATTTTTTAACCACATTATACTACCATACATATATATTAACCTTGCTCTAGCGATGTCCACTTCATATATACTATAAGGACGAAGTGAAATTCAAATTCAAGTTTTAGAAGTTTTATGAATTTGGGGAATAATGGTGGGTCGTTGTCGTCACTATTTATTATCTGTTATTGTTATCACTTCCCATTAAACTTATTACTGTATACAAAACAAGTGACAAAGGAAAAAGACTCAATAATGCTAAACTACTCGCATGATGATGATTATTTGGTAGATTTTCTAAGTTATGATGCTTTGATTATATTAAATACCTACGCCTACCTGTAGATTTTTGTTCGTTTTCATTTGAAAAGACTTATATCATTATAGAAAGTTTAAGAACCAACAATTTTATTAAATTTTAGTCCGAATATAATTAACAAAAAAAAATAATAATAAAATCTCACACCATTAAAAATATCATTAATAATTATTTAATAATTATAAATTACAAAAGTTATTGGCCTTAACATTCCTCTATCATTATTATTTACGCGTAACTTCTATATATTAAAAACTGGCCGGGAATTAGGCCTATTGAACCATTGCAGATCAAAATTCTGATCTACATCAGCAATTCATAAACTCATCAATAAATTGATTAAAGGACTAGCAGTAACCTGCAAGGCATTAGATAACTATTATATGTAATATTAGAATGATAAAAAAAACATAAACTTATTCATTTAGTATATATTAATTCTAATAACAATAAATATTAAATAAAATAAATTTAAATTATTTTTTACTAATTTTATTTAATTATTAAATATTTTTATTATTGTGAAATCACTTTTTAGTTCCTACTAAATTGTTTTAAATTTAATAATATTTAAAAGACAAAAAAATCAGTCAAAATAATTTAAATTTATCTTATTTATCATTATTAATTATCAATATAATTAATAAAAATTAAATAAAATAAATTTAGATTTTTTTTATCAGCCTAATTTAAATGAGACAAAGTAAAATATACTATAAACTATATTGTTAAGTCATTTTCGATGCTCAAGTTTATATATATATAAATTACTTAAAATTATTTAAAATAATTGAACCATTTACGTTTATCCCCGGAACAATCCATGATATATATCCATGAACCATCAGAGCTACCGACGAACAAAAAACCAAAAAGAATAAATATTTTGAAAATGAAATGTTAGGCGTTAGTTATTAACTTAATACTTAATATTTAATAGTAAATATTCATATCATTTGGTTCAGTATGTAGATTCATCTCGTCATATAATTTTTCTAATCATTTACATGTGCAAATTAAAACATAGCATATATACAATAAAATAATAATGTGTAATAATAATACTCTAAACAAATCTACAAGGAAAAAGATACATAAGAGTACCTGAAAATAAGCAAATAAAAAGCATCCATTATTCACTCAATTCATCAATTACATTTGGCTGTAACATTTCACACGAGAAATATTTGATCATCAATGACCAGCGAAAACTTTCTCTTTTTTTTTTTCTTTAAAAAAAAAGATATTATACATACACTTTTGATGATTTGCAAATGAAAACACATATACTATTAAGCTACACATTTATTTGATTGAAGTAGTTAGTTAAAAGCAGAACAAATCTTGCGAATTTCACCATCAGCACCAGTCTTGATTCCAATGTTGCCCATCTTAACCATAGAATTTCCAAACTCAAGGCTGAAAGACAAGCCAAGCATCCCTCTTAGGCCTAAGTATCTTTGTGGAAGCATCATTCCATAGTCCTCATCTGACTCAAGAATTCCACGTCCATTCCTCAAATTAGCCTAGTAAGAAGTATCAAATTTCAGTTGGCTTTCGGTATCTAAGGGAACACGGTTGCTACCGCCACTGTGCTTGTAGTTGCGGAACAAATGAAGGGTCAATGGAAGGATCAAGGCCATTTCCGATGAAGTTGTACAATCTGTTGCTCAAGAATTGGCATGCTGCGGTACCTATCGTATCTCCTCCTGTCGACATACTCATCAAACTTTTTCAGTTAACCATATCAAACTTTTTGTACAAACATGTTTTTTAAATTTGCGTTAAATTTGCATAAAAATTTTTATTTGTTTAATATTAATTTTTTTTAAATCAATAAAAATTAATCTGTAACAAATACTATATATCCCACAAAATGATTTCTTTCAAAGGTTCAAAAATTTAAACTAATAAAAAAAATTATATATATAATTATATCTCTAACAAATATAATAGAATCTTAGTATGATTACCAACAAGGATAATGAGGTCTTGTGTGTTGAGGCCCTTTGCTGCAAACTTCTGTTTTTGAACATCAATAGAGTCCGTAGGTGCAGGCAAGTTGTTAACATCCGAAGCTTGTGACACACGACCATCTTTACGTTCTGGAGGCACTTGCCAACTCAATCCACCGCTCTACAAACAAAATTATTGTCAATATTGTTATTTGTTCGTTTTAAATAGATAAAAACTCACGTGCAAATGTCTTTATGTAAAGTTGATAGTTAGAATTGTTAGATAATTTTACAGGTTTGATTAAATTATCATCTAATAACTCTCAACTATTAACTTCACTTAAAATTAACTATACGTAAGTTTTCACCTTTGCTTTAAAATTTTAGAGTAAATACCTTTTCCGACCCCTATCCTTTTTGAAAATAGACAAACCGCCCCCTAACGTTTAAAAAATGACGAATCGGTCCCTGTCTATTTCTTCTGTTAGACACATCGACCTTTTTGTAGCTCCCTCGCTTGAAACTCGACAGAAAATGCTGACTTATAACGGTGAGCAGGTGACTTGGCATGGACACATAAGCTGAATTTGTTAGGATGATACAGCCCCTACCTAGTCATCAAAACGTCATTGTTTGAAGGAAGTGAGAGACGCGTGTTTTGAAGACCTTCTCCCCCTTCTCTTCTTTTTTCGAACCCTAACTCAAGTAGCAACCATGAGTGAGTAGAGCAATCCTCAACCTCTCAGACTTGTCGTCGCTGGATGAATGGTAGGATGTGTTCGAGTAATGCTAGTGGAGGGAAGAAGGTGAAGTTTCAACACCCTGAATACAAATGTGGAAGTTATGCAATCATGCAAAGATCTACAACTGCCAAGAACCCAGACATGATCTTTCTCGGTTATTGCCGCTATCGTGTAAGTGTTCCTCCATGCTTGATTATCGGATTCAACTTGCTTTTGTGCTAGAACAAATTATCTTCATGATAACTGCAATTGCAGACAGAACGATCTCACTACAACTATTTTATGTGGCTGAGCTAATTTCTTGTAATTTTGCACATGAAGAAGACATTGGTGTAGATGAAAGAATGATGACGCTAGAGAACAGATTTGAGCAATTAGAGCACAAAGTTGATTTGGCAATTGAAGGAAAATAAAAAATGGAGTATTGCTTTCATAGTCTATGTCATGCTAGCCATGTTAATTGTAGTAGTAGCAGTAAAATATGTTGTAGTCTAGGACATAGATTGTATTTTGTTGCAATATGTGATGTATGGTTAAGGTTAATGTATGGAAAGTTGGATATTGGATATTGAATATGTAGTTACTATGTTCTATATGGATGGATTGTGATTTTGTTGCATTAATGATAACCTAATTTTGTGTAAGAGTTATAGATCTATGAAATCCTGGATAGTGTGATATATATATCCAAAAGCATAGAAATTTCATTCATAATGCTATGCACATAGGTATAGTTTAGTCTGGTGATGTATCAGTTGGAAACAAAAATTTTTTTTATTGAGCTAAATGTCCAAACCTAAAATTAAGATAACTAGAACTCTGTTACATATTTCAAGTCATTAAACAACAGGTCTCACCCTTTGATACATTGAAGATCCATAACAACAAAAAAAAAAAACAACATACCAAATCCTATGTTTCAGTAACCATGGGTTTGAGTTGATCATTTCATCCTTGGTGGCCTTAAGCAATATCTCCTCTTGGATCCAGAAGGATTTTTCAAGCCTGGTGTGGAAACAAATTTGAAAGTTGGTGCAGTTCTTAAACCAGTTTCAGCAGTAGTGTATTATTGTTCCTGAGTTGGTGATGTTGTGCTGCTACTTCTAAGGATTGTTTGTTTGGCTCCGGATTGTGCTCCATGGTTGGGAGGATTTGGGTTGTTTGGCACTTGAGGTCCAGTATTAGCATCAATTTCCTAATAAAAAAACTAAAAAACGTATTTATAATTGGAATAGTGGGCTGAAATTTAGTTACAATATAATGGTTGTTTGACAAATAAAAAAGACCTCTGGTTGTAGTGGTGCAGACTGTGATAGTGGGATCTCCACTCTTGGTTCTTCGAGTAGTGTGGGTGTGGTCCCAACCTTGGAAAGTTTTTTCTTCTGGCTTTTTGCCGTAGCCTGATAAGTACAATTAAAAAAGAAGTGTGTTTCAGTGTTACTTTAGTCCATATCAGTTTTCTACCCAACCAAAAAAAAAAAAAAAAAACTAAATACAAAACAGCAAAAAGGGGTACCACTGGGTCTAGGGATGTCACAGCCACATTGTTGCTTACATTTGGTTCAACTCTGTCCAAATTCTACGCAACACAAAAAAAAAATTACAGGACCCATTTAGATACAATTAGGCACAAAATTTAGGCATATAAAGATTGAGTTGCCAAAGTTACAACATTATCTGTTCTGGGGTTAGATTTGTAGGGTTTGATTGCTCTCCATTTGGTTGTTGCTTCGGCTTCTTTCTCTTTGGTTGCTAGTTAGGGTTTGTTAGTGCACCTTTACATGTCGTATGATAGTGGTCCTTCTATCCACATTTGCTACATGTCACCTGGAAGGTCTTCTTCACTTTGTGTCCTTGTTCTTTCATCTGAGCCTCTGCCACCACATCAACACTCCTCTTCTTAGTAGGTCTCCCAAGGGGTCTCTTAATGTTTGGTGCCTTAGGTTAGAGCCTGTTACTTTCCTCACAGAACTCCTAAGTGCCTCTAATGGCATCCATTGTGAGCCATTTATGTGCAAAGTCCTCTGACCTTAGATTTTGTCTCCTCAGTCTTGCTATGGTAGCAACATCATGTTTGCAAGGTAGCCTTGCCAGTTATCAAGTGAACAACATGTCATATTGTATCACACTCCACACACAATAAACTAAAGGATAAAGTTTAGGGGTTACCTGTTAATTTTCAGACATTGCAGGAACAAGTTTGTCTCTACAAGTTGACAGCAACCCTAGTTTGGTGTCTTTGCACTTTAAACAACACTCTAGCATTATCCCCAACCCATTTTGCAGTCCATTTATTGCTCTCTGGTATAACATACTCATCCAACCTTAACTGTTGAATTGGAGCCAGCTTCCCAGTGCACTTGCCTAATCTGTGTTTATGCCCTGCCATCTTTCACATAATATAGCATCTAAACTCTTCACACATACTTAAAATTGGTTTAGACCTGTACTCGACAATTTTTGCATTCCATGCTTCGCACATGTTATTCATTATGTTGTCCACTTTAGGGCCGTGATTAAAATATGCCTTGCTCTATGCAGCTAGATCGAACTTGTTTAGATACTCATAGGCTTCTTTGTTCACCTTCTTGAAAAGCTCCATTGAATTTCTAAAGTCCTTCATCGTTGTGCTCTTAGCAGCCTTCCACACCAACCCCTTAGTATGCTTGTCTTTAAAGTTCTTGATGAAATTCTTCCGTATGTGGAGCACATAATTTCTATGGTGCGCTTGCGGCATAACTTCATGTAATGCATTAGCTAGCCCCTTTAAAAATATAGAAACAGTACAAATTTAGATAAAACCAGCCAGTATAACATAATGAAACAGTTGAAAGATCAGTAACTTTATACCTTTTGTTGATCCGACATGAAGTTCCATCCATGCTTAATGACTTGTCCAAGATCATCTTGTAATATGTTCAAAAACCATCTCCAAGAGTCAGTGTTCTCAGACTCAACTACAATAAAGGCTATAACAAAAAAAAATGGTTTTTTGCATTCTGTGCACTAGCAGATAGTAGATGTCCACCAAAGTATTCTTTTAGGAAACAACCGTCCAACCCAATCAGCGGCCGACAACCCGCCTTAAATCCCTTCTTACATGCGTCAAGAGATATGTATAGCCTATTAAAGAGTGGATACCCTTCTGGTTGTGGGATTACATCAATCATTCCAATAGAACCCAGATTGCTTCTATGAATTTCATTCATATAGTCATGAAGATTGCCATATTGTTCTCGCTCCTTTCCAACTGTTTTCTCTCTAACAGCCTTCAAAGCTCGAGTAATCATCTTGTAGTTTACATGGACATTATAATCATGCTTCATATGCTTCAATGCCTCCTTTGGTGTCATAAGTTGTTGGGTTAGCATCCTCTTGACCAGTTTGCTTGTGACTCAAGCTCTTGTTGCCATATTACTACTCAGATTTCTTATATAATTGTGCTCTCCATAAAGTGTCTTAATCTGATAGCAAAGACTCTGGCTGTTATAGAAACAGAGCCCAAGTCAGGGACAATCCTCCTCAGCACATTTAGCTCTAAGTCTCTTAGACTCATTCTTCAAATATTGCAGTTCCTTATCCTCAAACACGAAATAGTCTTTCAATGCTTGCTTAAACTGCTCCATTGTCATAAATTGCTGTCCTATCTAGAATTCAATCTCACCATACTCAGTTTTCTCATTAAAATCAGGATATCTTGGTCTATTTTCATCCTCTTCGCTAGAAATGGGAGAGTTAAATGCCTCAGATTCATATTAATAGGGCTTGTCAATGTCTGAGTCCCTCTTCATTAACAGGCTCTGGAATGGGCCTATCTCTTACCTCTGGAGTTGGATCCACCACACCTGACCCATTACCTTATTCAGTATTAAGCCCATTCCTTGGTACATTACCAGCTCCTTCTTGTGACAAGATATGTTTCCTAACTCTTCCAACATATCTTTTTGCCTTCTTCTTCTTGGTCCTAAGAGACAAGTCCTTGTCATCAATTCTAACATAGGGCACATTACGCTTCTTTTTAGGAGTATCTGGCTTTCCAACACTCTTCTTCTTAACAGACTTATGTTCAGAACTCAGCCCACCTTTTTTACTCTTTCTCACACGGTTCTTCTTGGCTTTATCTTCTTCACCACTACTGCTACTACTGGATTCGAATCCAGGTGGAGGGGGTTTGTAGGACTCATCTTCCGTGGTCTCATATCCATCGTCAGAAGAAGAAGAAGAAGAATCAACTTTGACAACTTCATCATCTGTTCTGTCTTCAGCAACATAATTCATCTTGCTAACATTGTGCTTGGTGGATGAAATTGTGATCATCAACAATGGCTCCAAAGACTTGGTGCTCTCAAACATAAATCACACTTTGTCACAACTCCGCACAACTAACCAGCAAGTATACTGGGTCGTCCAAGTAATACCTTACGTGAGTAAGGGTCGATCCCACAGAGATTATTGGTATGAAGCAAGCTATGGTCATCTTGTAAATCCCAGTCAGGCGGATTCAACTATATTAAGAGATTATTGGATTTTCGAATAATAATAATAAATTTAAACAGAAAATAAAGATAGAGTTACTCATGTAATTCAATGATGGAAATTTCAGATAAGTGTTTGGAGGTGCTGTGTTCTTTTCGAATCTCTGCTTTCCTATTGCTTTTATCCAATTTTTGTCACTCCTTTCTATGGCAAGCTGTATGTAGGGCATCACCGTTGTCAATGGCTACATCCCATCCTCTTAGTGAAAATGGTCCAAATGCTCTGTCACAGCACGGGTAATCATCTGTCGGTTCTCGATCATGTTGGAATAGAATCCCTTGATTCTTTTACGTTTGTCATCACGTCCAGCAATCGCGAGTTTGAAGCTCATCACAGTCATTCAATTCCGGAATCCTACTCGGAATACCACAGACAAGGTTAGACTTTCTGGATTCCCATGAATGCCGCCATCAATTCTAGCTTATACCACAAAGATTCTGATTAAGAAATCCAAGAGATATGCGCCCGGTTTAAGGTAGAACGGAAGTGGTTGTCAGTCACGCGTTCATAGGTGAGAATGATGATGAGTGTCACGGATCATCACATTCATCATGTTGAAGTGCAACGAATATCTTAGAATAAGAACAAGCGGAATTGAATAGAAAATAGTAGTAATTGCATTGAAACTTGATGTACAGCAGAGCTCCACACCCTTAATCTATGGTGTGTAGAAACTCCACCGTTGAAAATACATAAGTGATGAAGGTCCAGGCATGGTCGAATGGCCAGCCCCCATGAAAGACCGAATAGTCAAAAGAACTAGATAGTCCAAGACATCTAATAAACTAGTAAAAAATTCTATTTATACTAAACTAGGTACTAGGGTTTACAGAAGTAAGTAATTGATGCATAAATTCACTTTCGGGGCCCACTTGGTGTATGCTTGGGCTGAGCTTGATCTATCCACGAGCTGAGACTTCTCTTGGAGTTGAACGCCAAGTTGTAACGTGTTTTGGGCGTTCAACTCTGGTTCGTGACGTGTTTCTGGCGTTTGACTCTAGAATGCAGTATGGAACTGGCGTTGAGCACCAGTGTACGTCATCTAATTACGAATAAAGTATGGTATTGCTGGAAAGCTCTGGATGTCTACTTTCCAACGCCTTTGAGAGCGCGCCATTTGGAGTTTTGTAGCTCCAGAAAATCCATTTTAAGTGCAGGGAGGTCAGATTCCAACAGCATCAGCAGTCCTTTGTCAGCCTCCTATCAGAGTTTTCCTCAAGTCCCTCAATTTCAGCTAGAAAATACCTGAAATCACAGAAAAACACACAAACTCATAGTAAAGTCCAGAAACGTAAATTTATCATAAAAATTAATGAAAACATCCCTAAAAGTAACTAGATCATACTAAAAACTACCTAAAAACAATGCCAAAAAGCGTATAAATTATCCGCTCATCAGTGCTCAAAATAGATCACAAGAAAATCAGACTTCACATCCTCCATCTTTTTATCACATATTTGGTTAATCTCCTTATCCTCTTTAAGAACATGCAATCCAGACTCCAAGTCAGGGGCAGTACCATCATACCAATAAATCTCTTTGTAGCTAGTATACCCTAAACCCTTAAACATTTTCACCAAGTCTTTGAAGTTAACATAATCTATATCTAATGGAGGAAATACCTCAACTTTTCCATCAAAGTAGTGCAACACTCCATCAAAATTTCTTTCGAACCAACCCCATAATGAAAAATAGGGACAATTTCATATGACATCTTCTAGAATAAAATGTGCAACACTTTGGATTAACTAACTACTACAATCATCCACACCAATCATAACCAAAGACGGTGAATAAAGGTAGCAAAACAAGATTACAAAAAACTAATTTTATAAAATACAACCAACTCACAAGGTAATGAATGGACTAAACGACACTAACCTTAGTAGCGCTGTCAACGGCTCCGTCAACATTGCCTTCGCCACTTCCTCGCTGGAAGTCCTAGTAAGCTTGAGTTGGAGGGAAACATTTCACTTTCTTAGGGTTAGGGTGTAATTTTGTGTGCTAAGTGAGGGTCATTTCCCTATGAAGCTACATGTAAGGGGAGAAGGGAGAGAAGGTCTCCAAAACGCGCGTCTCTCACTTTCTTCAAACGACGAGGGGCTGTATCGTCCTAATAAATTCAGCTGATGTGTCCATGCCAAGTCATCTGTTCACCGTTACAAATCAGCATTTTTCATCGAGTTTCAAGCGAGGGAGCCACAGAAGGGTCGATGCGTCTAACAGAAGAAATAGACAGGGGCCGATTTGTCATTTTTTAAACGTTAGAAGACGGCTTGTCAATTTTCAAAAAGGGCAGAGGCTGGAAAAGGAATTTACTCAAAATTTTATTATTGTTGTGTATATATCCCAGGATGACGGAGTCGCGAGCAGCAAGGGCAACAATATCGGCGCAAGACACATCGCCGGGACATGCAGCCTCGAGTTGTGTCTTTCTGTCGTCAATGACCTCGAATCCTCTAAGTCCGAGGTTTGCAAATGCTGTTCTCTCGGTGGCAGAGCCAGTAACGAGGACAGAAGCGTCACAACCTTGGAGAAAGCAATCATGGAAGTGCATTCTGAGTAAGGCAGCAGCTAGAGTAGGGTCGGAGTTAAGATGGGATTAAACCGTGGACTTGACAATAGACTCGGCTTTTGGACATGTAGTAGCATAGAACCCTACACGGGTACCTTGGCCATGCACCATGGTAGAAACAATACACAATAGAGCAATCATGATGAACCTTTTCTGATCTTGATGAAAACACCATCCATTTTGATAATTAATTAAGTTCAAGTAATAATTATTATTGCCTTTATTATATGTATATGAATGAGGATGCTAAGCTAATAACACGTATGCATGGGAATGGGATCATGATAATATACTGGAATCTTTTATAATCAAATATATATTAACTAAAATGGAATTTGTCGTTACTTTTTTAGTTCCAAGTTTGTAGTCTTGAATAGTGTAAGGCGTATTTCTAGTTCTAGATACTTTGACGATAAAGTCAATTATGGATTGTAAGAGATATTAGGTTAAGGATCATGTGAGATGAAATTAGATGAGATTAGGTTAAGTATCCTTCCCTTGCTGACGAGTATAGGTAGTAACTTATAGATGGATAAAAATCTGAGCAGAGAGTAGTTATGTTACTATCTTGTAATTACTTAATGAGTAAAGATCAGAGTTTATTTGCTGTGTTGGATCGGACATATTATATACATGTTATACAATAGATATTCAGTCAAAAAAGGAAAATGTTGTTATTGTATGAAGAATTCATTGAAATAAACTACACACTTTATTCTTTAAAAAAGATGATGAAATATAAAAGGGTAGCTCCAAAGTTAAAAGGAAAGAAGCAAAAAATCACAAGTGCTTTGCTCTCTTGTACAATCTGAGATGTACGAATTACACACACTATTAGAACTTAGAAGCAAGTGTTTTACTGCTACACTGTAGTGCCCACAATTTATATTTGACGCAAAACAAAGCTGTGTAATTGAACACTGGATCCATATCAATTGTATATGTTCATTTTTTTTGTACTAATACAATTTTTCCAAAGAAAAATGACCTGTTTTATTATGTTGATGAACTTGAATTGAGTGTTATTCCATGCTAGTATTTTAACAGACGTGCATTTTGAAATTTTGATTCTCGATATTTTATAAAATTACAATAATTAGTTTTTTAAGAATGCATTTTAACATTTTAATTCTCAAGTGATTTTTATGATATTTTATGCTTACAAAATTTTTAAAGTATAAGAATTTAATGGATAGTTCTATGGTGCAAATTTCAACAGCTGCTGAAATGAGATGTCATAATGGAGAAAAAAACACGTGTGGTGTTAGGTGCAACACGCGCAGACAAAAATTGATTTCTGTACAGCAGTGATAAGATATTATTGACATTAGATAGATTATTATAAGTATGACCGTTTAATTTGTGGCATTACTGATGGGCTTCAAGTTTATTGTCAAGGGAGAAAAAAAAAATAAAAGAACGGTGTACATAAGGATTATTGAAGTTTCATTTAAAAATTTAAATACGGTGTACATAATATTATATAATAATAAACTCATGACTTAGGCTTTATATTCATACATAAGAATAAGGATGAATGAAGTTTCATTTTAAAAATTTTTTAAATGTAGGTCATTTCTACTTTGTCAATATATCTAAAACAATGATAAGCCTCCTAAAAAAATTCCTTTGAGCGAGACATATCATATATAGTCTTAGAGCGAGACAAACTTATCTTTCAACCTAAACGTTATTAGAATATATACCAAAAATTATTTATGTTTATATATATATTTATATCTATATTAATTAGGTAAATAAATACACATTATTATTTATTTTGCTTTTAATATATATTAATATCAGAATAAATTTAAAATTCATCTCATCATGTGAAATTATTAGAATGTCACATGTAAAAATTAATTATCAAAATCTGTTATGAAAAGTCTTATATACAAGTGTAGGATATATATTTGGCAATCTCAGTGTAAAAAAACAATATACATTTTCAATAATCATTCAAGACACTCATATCAGTTTTCATTTTCTTCTCTTCTTTCTGCTCTCTCTGCTCACATTTATATTCCTTTATGGTATCAAGAGCACACAAGATCCATGGCTCAACTTGAAAATATTCAAACCAATGATGATGATGCTGCTAAATCAACACCAATAGCTTCTACTTCATCAAATTCCAAGGATAAACCATTCAACATTCCACTGGCTGAGAAATTGAGTGAAACCAACTTTTTGACCTGGAGACATTTTGTAACCCTTTCAATCTGCGGGTAGAAACTTAAAGATCACTTGGATCAAGGTAAAATTCCTCCACGTTATGATAATCCTGCAGATAAAGCCAATAAAAAAGAATCCAAGAAATACAAAACATGGAGAATAGATGATTACAATAATGTCAACTCTTAACTATTTGTTTCAATGGACGACTCGTTAAAACATAGAATAATCGGGTGTTACTTTGCTCATGAGATATGGAGCAGAATTCATACATTTTTTGCTTCCCAAAATAAAGCTCATGCTCGACAATTGCAACTACAACTACGATCAGTCAAGAAACAAGCCTCAACATAAAAAGCTCTCAGACTCATTGGCTACGATCGGCTCACCACTATCTGATGAAGAATATACCAATATCATCCTCGATGGCCTCAGCGAAGAATACCATCCATTTATCACAATGATCACTGCCAAAGATCCTCCATACTCTATCCCAGATCTTGAGGCATTATTGATGGCACAAGAAGAAATAATTGATAGACTCAAGAAACCTGAATCATCTATGGTTCAAGTTCACCTGTCACAAACTACTACTACTCAAGAATCAACATCTCACCAACATCGTACTTCTCCAACAAATTCATATTCTAATCCAGCTCACGGAACATACAATAACTTTGGAAGAGCTCCTTTTGGAAGAAGAGGTCATGTTGGCAGGAATTCTCATGGTGGCAGAGGTTCTTGGGGAACCAACAATCACGCCCAATGCCAAATCTGTGGTAAAATGGGACATATAGCTAGTTATTGCTACTTTCGCTTGGATCAAAATTACTCTCATGCTCAAAATCATACTCCCAATTCTTCAATGCACACAGCATTACCACCAGCAACTTCTTTCCAAAATCCTAAAGCTATGCTAGCCACACCATATGCTATTGCTGATCAATCATGGTATGCTGACACAGGAGCCACCCATCACTGCACCTCAGATCCAGAGAATCATCACCAATCGTATGAATATCAAGGCCAAAAACAGGTCTACACAGGTAATGGGTCAGGTATGAGAATTAATCGAGTAGAAAATTCATGCTTACAATGCTGCTCTTCTTTTAAACGATATAAATTGTATGATCTTTTACTTGTTCCTTCAATAACTCAGAACCTTCTAAGTGTATCACGATTTGCACGAGATAACAATGTTTACTTCTCATTTTGGCCTGATTATTGCTTGGTAAAATCTCAGGCTACCAAGAAAGTCCTTCTCAAAGGCAAGGGTGAGAGAGGAATGTGTAAATTTGAGAAAGTTTCCATACCTAGAGCTGTGCAATCCTTTTATAAATCACCTTCAATCTTGTTTGCAAAGTGTGTTTTATTGGATGTTTACCATAAACGTTTTGGACATCCCACCATCTCTATTGTACAAAAAATTATAAATAAGTGCAATTTTCCAGTGAATAAAATTTTTAATTCAGATTCTGTATGCTCCTCTTGTTGCATGGCCAAATCGCATAAACTTCCATATACTCCATCTATGCATGCTTATTATACTCCTCTATCTCTAATTGTGTCGGATGTATGGGACCAGCTCCCATCATTTCTTTGCATAGTTTTCGGTATTATGTATCATTTATTGATGTCTTTTCACGCCATACTAGTATTTTTCTTCTCACAAATAAGTCACAAGTTTTTTCAGTGTTTAAGCAATATAAATCTTGGATGGAAAATCAATTGGGTTATACCATTAAGGCTTTCCAAACTGACAATGGTACTGAGTATATGTCACGAGCCTTTCAAGAATATTTAGCTCATGAAGGGATTGTTCATAGAACTACCTGCCCACATGCCCCACAATAGAACGAGATTGCTGAAAGAAAGCATCGCCATGTTGTGGAGAATGGGCTTGCTCTCCTAGCAACAGCTTCTCTCCATCTCTATTTTTGGGATGAAGCCTTTTCTACAGCTGTATACTTAATAAATCGAATGCCTTCCCAGGTTACAGGTGATGCGTGAATATCTTTCCTACCTTTTCCAAGTGAATTTGCATTTAATTTGTTGAGTTTAATCAAGAATTAATTATCTTTTAGCCAATATGAATGCTACTTTGAGTCGTGTACAATTCTATTTATTTTAGGTAGTATTCGAATGGATTTGATGGAATTTCTGCAGAAAAAGAGAAGAAGGCGAATGATGCTGTCAATCATGACCTCTCTGCACTCAAACCTGAATAACTCAAGCTACAGAAGTCCAATTGATGTTATTCTAGTGGCGTTGGAAAGATAACTTTCAGAGCTTTCCAATGATATATAAGAGTCCATACTTCTTCTCCATCAATTCGGCCAAGGCTGCGCCTAACTTGAGATTTCTCAAGTTAGGCGTGGATTATTAAGGAATCAAGTGGTCCCCAACTCTCCAAGAAGCAAGCACGCAATCTCCTCTGATTTAAACTTTATTTTATTTAAAAATAGAAAAAGATATTATTTAGTTTCAGGAAATATATTTTACATTAATTAGGATTAGATATAAAAGGGAAAAGAATCAGCCCTTTGGGGATCTCTTTTCTCTTTTACCTCATTCCACAATTTACAATTTACCTGAATCCTAGTTTTCTCTCTGAACCATGAGCAACTAAACCTCCACTGTTAAGATTAAGAGCTCTGTCTATTGTATGGATTGATTCTGTTCCTTATTTTTTCTATTTTAATTTATGTACTGATTTATATTTTAAGAATTGTTTTCGTTCTTTATTTTATGAAATTGGGTGGAACGGAAGTATGACTCTCTTTCTAATTGAGTTCTTGTATAACTTGGAAAAGCTCTTTACTTGAACAACAGCTTGAAAATATATTCTCGTAAATTTTTAATTATCTGGATTTAACGGGACACGTGACATATAATCCTCTTATATTTGGGTAATTAGAATTTCTGTGGCATATAACTAGAATTGAACTTCACCTCTAATTGAAATTAATTGACCAAAGAATTGGCGGTTGATGAATTTTAGAAGAGACTAAAAAGGTCTAAGGAATTAGGGTTTAGTCATATATAGTTTGCCAGGAATTAGGGTTTAGTCATATATAGTTTCTCCAGTTTGTGGGGGTTGCTTATGTTGTTGATTGCGTTGATCTGGACATAATTCCTGCAGACATCTACATGCACTCGGTTGTGTGGAGTGCGACAGTGCTATTGGTGTCTTTTGAATGCATTGAGTGGCATGCAACCAATAGGTTTAGGCGACAGTTCGGTTTTGTTCAAGGAATTCCTCATAAAGAGCATAATCTAGACAAGACACACAGAGAAGTCCTAACTGGTCCTAAGAATCTTAACTGGTCCACAGCCACGACTCATTTATTTTGGGTGATGCAGTGGACAAACAGGTATCGTCACGTTCTTATTGAGCTTCCCATGCCTCCACAGCATCCCTTAGATATTTACATGTACTGATACCGTATAAAATATGGCAACCACTTGAACTTGTCGGATCTTATGGTTCAAGAGAATGATGAGGGTAATCAGGTTATGGATGATGATAATCAAGAGCAAGATTTACAATCACCGCCATCTCCACCTCCACAAGAACAACCTTAGTCCTCAAGCCAATATGTACCTTAAACACAGTTTACCCTATCATACCCAATACATCAGCAGTATTGAAGTATGCCACAGTTTGACTCAGGAGATGGAGCTTCTTTTAGTCAGTTGCTTGGGTTCATAGCTGAAAATGCAGGCCAAGCACAATATGGCCATCAGCCTGATTTCATCGCAGGTAGGTATTCCTTGGACGCGAGGCATCCATGCCGCACTTCCTCGGGTGCTTCTGGAGAGTTGGTATCTGGTGACTCTAGTAGGAGTGATGGTGGTCGAGGAATTCTTAATAGTTAAAACCCTAACCGTGTTTCAATGGGTCTAATTGAAGAAAATTCTAAGACACTTGAGTAAGAGACTGATGAGTATCTAGTAGATGAACAAGATGATGAGGAGGATGAAGATGAGGACATGGACGAGGATGAAGAATTCCATAATGATGCTTCTGATGATGGTGATGATGCAGGTCCTATTATTGCTTTACCTATTGGTCATATGATTATATTATATTCATATATGGTATCTCTGTTGGTTTGATAATATTATATACTTGTTTGGTCAATTATTTTTATTATATTGATGTTAGGATGGTCTGTTTAATTAAACTGTATACAAGTGAGGTATGTACTCCAGATGAGACAGGTGGTGGACGAAATTGTGATCAAAATTCTTGTATCATTTGTGATCAATGTTCTAATTATGGCACTGGTTGAATTCACAACTCCGTTCAACTAACCAGCAAGTGTACTGGGTCGTCCAAGTAATACCTTATGTGAGTAAGGGTCGAATCCACAGAGATTGTTGGTATGAAGCAAGCTATGGTCACCTTGTAAATCTCAGTTAGGGAGATTAAAGGGTAATTGTGATTATTGGAATAATAAATAAATAATAAACTAAATAATAAAAAGGATAGAAATACTTATGCAGATTCATTAGTAGAGGTATCAGTTAAGTATATGCAGATGCTGTATGGCTCAAGGACGCCTGCTCTCCCACTGCTTCTACTCAATCCTTCTTACTCCTTTCCATGGCAAGCTTTGTATAGGGGTTCACCATCAGCTGTGGCTACTTTCATCCTCTCGGGGAAATATCCTATGCGGCTGTCACTCGCACAGCTAACCAGTCTGGAGGCATCACCCATGGTTGATGGCTACATCCCATCCTCGCAGTAAAAGCTAATGCTCACGCACTCTGTCACAGTACGGCCAATCACCGGTTGGTTCCCGCTCCTACTGGAATAGAATCCCTTGATTCTTTTGCGTCTGTCACTAACGCCCAGCAGGTTACAAGTTTGAAGCACGTCACAGTCATTCATTACCGGAATCCTACTCGAAATACCACAGACAAGGTGAGACTTTCCGGATTCCCAGGATCCTACTCGGAACACCACAGACAAGGTTGGACTTTCCGGATCCTCATAAATGCCGCCATCTATCTAGCTTATACCACGAAGATTCTGTTGGGGAATCTAAGAGATACACATTCAAGCTCGGTTGCATGTAGAACGAAAGTGGTTGTCAATCACGTGCGTTCATAAGTGAGAATAATAATGAGGGTTATCTAACTCATTACATTCATCATGTTCTTGGGTACGAATGAATATCTTGGAATAAGAATAAGATAGAGACCGAATAAAAAAAGATAGAATTGCATTGATACTTGAGGTACAGCAGAGCTCCACACCCTTAATCTATGGTGTGCAGAAACTCCACCGTTGAAAATACATAAGCATAAGGTTCAGGCATGGCCGAATGGCCAGCCCTCTCCATGATCAAGTGACCGAATGAATAGAGACTTAAAGTGGTCAAAAGATGTCAAATACATTAGTTAAATGTTCTATTTATAATAAACTAGCTCCTAGGGTTTACATGAGTAAGTAATTGATGCATAAATCCACTTCCGGGGCCCACTTGGTGTATGTTTGGGCTGAGCTTGTTCAATCCACGAGCTGAGGCTTCTCTTGGAGTTGAACTCCGAGTTATGACGTGTTTTGGGCGTTCAACTCCGGATCATGACATTTTTCTGGCGTTTAACTCCAGACAGCAGCATGAACTTGGCGTTCAACGCCAAGTTACGTCGTCAATTTCCAAATAAAGTATGGACTATTATATATTGCTGGAAAGCCCTGGATGTCTACTTTCCAACGCTGTTGAGAGCGCGCCAATTGGAGTTCTGTAGCTCCGGAAAATCCATTTTGAGTGCAGGGAGGTCAGATTCCAACAGCATCAGCAGTCCTTTTGTCAGCCTCTTTCAGAGTTTTGCTCAAATCCCTCAATTTCAGCCAGAATTTACCTAAAATCACAGAAAAACACACAAACTCATAGTAAAGTCCAGAAATGTGAATTTAACATAAAAACTAATGAAAACATCCCTAAAAGTAGCTTGAACTTCCTAAAAACTACCTAAAAACAATGCCAAAAAGCGTATAAATTATCCGCTCATCACAACACCAAACTTAAATTGTTGCTTGTCCCCAAGCAACTGAAAATAAAATAGGATAAAAAGAAGAGAATATACTATAAATTCAGAAATAGCAATGAATATTAATTATAATTAGATGAGCGGGACTTGTAGCTTTTTGCTTCTGAACAGTTTTGGCATCTCACTTTTTCCTTTGAAGTTTAGAATGATTGGCTTCTCTAGGAACTTAGAATTTTGGATAGTGTTATTGACTTTCTTAGTTAAGCATGTTGATTCTTGAACATAGCTACTTTTGAGTTTTGGCCGTGGCCCTAAGCATTTTGTTTTCCAGTATTACCACCGGATACATAAATGCCACAGACACATAACTGGGTGAACCTTTTCAGATTGTGACTCAGCTTTGCTAGAGTCCCCAGTTAGTGGTGTCCAGAGCTCTTAAGCACACTCTTTTGCTTTGGATCCTTTTTACCCTTGCCTTTTGGTTTTAAGGGCTATTGGCTTTTTCTACTGCTCCTTCTTTTTTTTTTTCTCTTTTTTTTTCGCCATTTTTTTTTCAAAATTTTTTTTTCGCAAGCTTTCTTTTTCACTGCTTTTTCTTGCTTCAAGAATCAATTTCATGATTTTTCAGATCCTCAATAACATTTCTCTTTGTTCATCATTCTTTCAAGAGCCAACAATTTTAACATTCATAAACAACAAGATCAAAAGACATATGCACTGTTCAAGCATTCATTCAGAAAACAAAAAGTATTGTCACCACATCAATATAATTAAACTAAATTCAAGAGCTATTTTCGAAATTTATGTACTTCTTGTTCTTTTGAATTAAAACATTTTTCTTTTAAGAGAGGTGAATGATTCATGGAATTATTCATAATCTTTAAGGCATAGTTACTACATACTAATGATCATGTAATAGATAAACATATATAAAAAAAACGAAAAATAGAAAAAAAAAATTTAGAACAAGGAATGAGTCCACCTGAGTGAGGGTGGCGCCTTCTTGAAGATCCAATGGTGCTTTTTTTGAGCTCCTATATGTCTCTTCCTTGCTTCTTTTGAATGATTCCTAGTAATTTTGGTGTTCCTCCCCTTAGTTGTTTCCAATATTTGTGTGGAGGACAACTTATTCCCTGAGGTATCTCAGGAATCTCTTGATTTGCAGCCACATGTTCTACCACTGAGCTATGATGGCTTATATTAGTCTTTCCATCTCCCATGACTTGGAGGTGGAAGCTTTTTGTCTTTCCCTTTTTTTTTTTTGAGGTTTCTCTGAATTGTTGATTTTTAGTTTCTCTTGACTTCCTCTTCAGAGTCCTTTCAGGTTCAGGATCTGTTCCAATAAGAATGTTCTTGTCCTTGCTCCTGCTCATATAGGGAAGAAGAGAACAAGAAAAGAAAGAGGAATCCTCTATGTCACAGTAAAGAGGTTCCTTATTGTTAGTAGAAGAAGAAAGGAATAAAAGTGGAGAATCCAATCACAATGGTGAGGATAGAAACAGTGATTGGAGATGAAGAGGGGTGAAGAAAATAAAAGAAATAGAAAGAGATGAGGTGGAGAGAAATTTGAAAATAATTTTGAAAAATGGGTTAGTGATTTTTGAAAATTAAAATTAAAATTTAAAACAATTAATTAATTAAAAAGAATTTTTGAAAAAGAGGGAGGTATTTTCGAAAATTAGAGAGGGAAAAGTAGTTAGGTGGTTTTGAAAAAGATAAGAAACAAACAAAAAGTTAATTAGTTAGTTGAAAAAGATATTAAAATTAATTTTGAAAAGATAAGAAGTTAGAAAAGATATTTTAAAATCAAATCTTTTTTTTTTTTTGAAAAAGATAAAATTTTGAAAAAGATATGATATAAAAGATATGAAAAAAGATATGATTTAAAAAGATATGGTTTTGAAAAGATAAGATTGAAATTAGTTTTGAAAAAGATTTGAATTTTAAAGTCACAATTAATGACTTGACTCACAAGAAATCACAAGATATGATTCTAGAACTTAAAATTTGAATCTTTCTTAACAAGAAAGTAACAAACTTGAAATTTTTGAATCAAAACATTAATTTTTGATGCAATTTTCGAAAATATGATGTAAAGATAAGAAAAAGATTTTGAAAATATTTTGAAAAAGATTTTTTGAAATTTTCGAAAATGATAAAAAATGGAAAAGATATTATTTTTGAAAAAGATTTTAAAAAGATAAGATTTAAAAAGATAAGATATATTTTTTTATTTTTGATTTTTTTTTTTGATGAGGGAGAAAAACACTAAAAATACTCAATGCATGAAAAATTTTGGATCAAAACACATGATGCATGCAAGAACACTATGAATGTCAAGATGAACACCAAGAACACTTTGAAGATCATGATGAGCATCAAGAACATATTTTTGAAAAATTTTCAAGAAAAGAAAACATGCAAGACACCAAACTTAGAAATTTTTCATGTTTAGACTCTATGAATGCAAGAATGCATATGAAAAATACCATACAACACAAAACAAGAAAATATGAAGATCAAACAAGAAAGTTCATCAAGAACAACTTGAAGATCATGATGAATGCTATGAATGCATGAATTTTTCGAAATTTTTATGCAAGAAAAAGATGAACATGCAATTGACACCAAACTTATGACTTGACAAAAGACTCAAACAAGAAACACAAAATATTTTTGATTTTTATGATTTTTCTTTTTTTGTATTTTATTTGATTTTTCGAAAAAATTATAGAGAAAATAAAATAAGAAATTCAAAATTTTTAATATGAATTCCAGGAATCATGCAATGTTAGTCTAAAGCTTCGGTCCAGGAATTAGACATGGCTTAATAGCCAGCCAAGCTTTTGTGAAAGCTCCAGTCCAAAACACTAGACATGGCCAATGGCCAGCCAAGCTTTAACTGAAACATCCTATACAGTAGCCAATTTGCTGAGAAAGACAAAGAAGCTCTTCTATAAGGATGAGTGAAACCTCGGTCCAAAAGAATTTAGACATGGCTTTTACAGCCAGCCAGGCTTCAACATGCTTTATGAAACTCTAGAATGCATATTAAAAAATTTTTTGAATAATTTTCGAAAATAGGGAGAAGATTTTGAAAAGATTTTCGAAATTTTTTTTTAATAAAATAAAAATTACCTAATCTGAGCAACAAGATGAACCGTCAGTTGTCCATACTCAAACAATCCCCGGCAACGGCGCCAAAAACTTGGTGGACGAAATTGTGATCAAAATTCTTGTATCATTTGTGATCAATGTTCTAATTATGGCACTGGTTGAATTCACAACTCCGTTCAACTAACCAGCAAGTGTACTGGGTCGTCCAAGTAATACCTTACGTGAGTAAGGGTCGAATCCACAGAGATTGTTGGTATGAAGCAAGCTATGGTCACCTTGTAAATCTCAGTTAGGGAGATTAAAGGGTAATTGTGATTATTGGAATAATAAATAAATAATAAACTAAATAATAAAAAGGATAGAAATACTTATGCAGATTCATTAGTAGAGGTATCAGTTAAGTATATGCAGATGCTGTATGGCTCAAGGACGCCTGCTCTCCCACTGCTTCTACTCAATCCTTCTTACTCCTTTCCATGGCAAGCTTTGTATAGGGGTTCACCATCAGCTGTGGCTACTTTCATCCTCTCGGGGAAATATCCTATGCGGCTGTCACTCGCACAGCTAACCAGTCTGGAGGCATCACCCATGGTTGATGGCTACATCCCATCCTCGCAGTGAAAGCTAATGCTCACGCACTCTGTCACAGTACGGCCAATCACCGGTTGGTTCCCGCTCCTACTGGAATAGAATCCCTTGATTCTTTTGCGTCTGTCACTAACGCCCAGCAGGTTACAAGTTTGAAGCACGTCACAGTCATTCATTACCGGAATCCTACTCGGAATACCACAGACAAGGTGAGACTTTCCGGATTCCCAGGATCCTACTCGGAACACCACAGACAAGGTTGGACTTTCCGGATCCTCATAAATGCCGCCATCTATCTAGCTTATACCACGAAGATTCTGTTGGGGAATCTAAGAGATACACATTCAAGCTCGGTTGCATGTAGAACGAAAGTGGTTGTCAATCACGTGCGTTCATAAGTGAGAATAATAATGAGGGTTATCTAACTCATTACATTCATCATGTTCTTGGGTACGAATGAATATCTTGGAATAAGAATAAGATAGAGACCGAATAAAAAAAGATAGAATTGCATTGATACTTGAGGTACAGCAGAGCTCCACACCCTTAATCTATGGTGTGCAGAAACTCCACCGTTGAAAATACATAAGCATAAGGTTCAGGCATGGCTGAATGGCCAGCCCTCTCCATGATCAAGTGATCGAATGAATAGAGACTTAAAGTGGTCAAAAGATGTCAAATACATTTAGTTAAATGTTCTATTTATAATAAACTAGCTCCTAGGGTTTACATGAGTAAGTAATTGATGCATAAATCCACTTCCGGGGCCCACTTGGTGTATGTTTGGGCTGAGCTTGTTCAATCCACGAGCTGAGGCTTCTCTTGGAGTTGAACTCCGAGTTATGACGTGTTTTGGGCGTTCAACTCCGGATCATGACGTTTTTCTGGCGTTTAACTCCAGACAGCAGCATGAACTTGGCGTTCAACGCCAAGTTACGTCGTCAATTTCCGAATAAAGTATGGACTATTATATATTGCTGGAAAGCCCTGGATGTCTACTTTCCAGCGCCATTGAGAGCGCGCCAATTGGAGTTCTGTAGCTCCGGAAAATCCATTTTGAGTGCAGGGAGGTCAGATTCCAACAGCATCAGCAGTCCTTTTGTCAGCCTCTTTCAGAGTTTTGCTCAAATCCCTCAATTTCAGCCAGAATTTACCTGAAATCACAGAAAAACACACAAACTCATAGTAAAGTCCAGAAATGTGAATTTAACATAAAAACTAATGAAAACATCCCTAAAAGTAGCTTGAACTTACTAAAAACTACCTAAAAACAATGCCAAAAAGCGTATAAATTATCCGCTCATCAACAGGTAAAGGCTACAATCTTAGGGTTGATCTGTCATGTCATAGCGCTAATCAATTCACTCCGTCTGTGTTCAAAAAGGCCGCCAAGAAATGCAAGATTCTTGTGAAAGATGTAAAGTGGGAAATGAAAAAGTAGTTATTGTGTAGTTAACATTTTCTATGTATCAGTTAACTTTTCTATATATCAATTAACTATTCTATGTATCATTACTATGCATGTCATGGAGTATTTGGACAAGTTATAATGTTTCAAATATCGTAAAATGTTTAGACAATATCTAAAGTCGCATATGTCATAGAGTAGTTTGATATAAGTTACAATTTTTCAAATATCATAATTTATCAAGGTTGCGAGAACCGGACCGGTCAATGAACCGGTGAGGTTATTGGTTTAGTGGTTTACTGGTTCGACCGAGGTTCAACCGGTTTAATTAAATATTAAATAAAATTATTAAAAAACCTAAAATAATTTTAAATATATAAATTCAATAATTTCTAACTTAATAAAATTTAAAATTTCACATAATAAATTATCCATAACTTAATATTAGAGGTTCACAAACAACTTCAAACATCAAAGTTTATAACTAAACAAAAAAATGCGCATAATGACAAACCCATAATGTTCTACGTTCAAAAGAAACAATTACTAGCAAGTTTTCAACTAATCAAAGGAGCATGATAAACTATTATTTTATGATTTATATTGTGTTTAATTGAGTGGTTTTATCAAGTCTTTACCCACTTATTCATATGATTAGCATGTATTTACAATTCCTTTCCAAAATTGTTCCATGGTTGAAAACCTACTTCCTAGAGATCTTTTTATTATGTATTTTGATTCTCCTTTATACCATTCGATGTCGTGATCTGTGTGTTAAGTGTTTCAGGCTTCATAGGGCAGGAATGGCTTAGAAAATAGAGAGGAAGCTTGCAAAAAAGAAAGGAGCACAAGAAATAAAGAAGACAACCAGCGAATAGCGACGCGCACGCATGGCTGACGCGTGCGCACAATTTGGACAAAATCACAACGTGGATTGGAGTTCGCGCAAACAACGCGAGCACATGCCTGACGCGCACGCGTGGAGAGGAAAATCGTTAAACGACGCGTACGCGTGTGATAAACTCATATTTTATGATATATTTTGTGCTTAGTTTGAGTGATTTATTCAATCCTTCACCCACTTATTCATATTAATTGCATGGTTTTACTTTCCCTTCCTTATTATGTGATGTATGTGAAAAACATGTTTCCTATGCTTTAAAATTAATTATTTTAATTACCTTTATTTCCATTCGATACCGTGATTAGTGTGTTGAGTAGTTTCAGATCTTCTAAGGCAGGAATGACTTAAAGGATGGAAAGGAAACATACAAAAATGGAAGGAAAAGCACAAAACGGAGTTTCTGAAGAAACTGGCAGCGACGCGACCGCACGGACGACGCGGCCGCATGCAAAGCGCGAAGAAGCAGCGACGCGGCCGCATGACCGCCGCGCCAGACGCCACCACCACCATTCCCCAACAACCTCTCTGCCTCAATCTCATTTATTAGCCTTCCAGGTTCCGCAAAACGTCACCCTTCTATCCATTTGTAGTTACTTCATATTTTTCTGTTTATGTTCATATTTAGGCTAGTTAGATATGCATGCTATAGTGAATTCTAGGTTGTTAGGTAGCCTAGGATGTGGTTAGTGGATTTAGGCCTGATAATTGCGCTGTTCGTGTTTCTTGCTTTATGATTTTTGCATTTCTAATGATTCTATGATGTTGCTATTGTTCATATGCTGTACTTCCTTGTTTCATGCTGCCTTTTACATTGCATTTTTCATGTTCATACTCCTTATATGTGATTGTAGCTATGTTTTAATTTTCATTCATATGAACTGTTTTGTTGCTGTTTATTTTCCGGGATAATCCACTTTTAGCCGGAATGCTGCCCAAATTTCTGTAAAATGTTTCTATTCTTGTCTTGGTTTTTGTATTTTCAACTGTGCTTTCTTTAGATTCCCCTAAACCAATTCATGAATGCCAGGGAACGCATTCTTATTCTCTTTGATCTCCTGGTTCCTAAATTGCATTTTTGATGTTTGATTCCAATTTTTGTTATTTCTATATCTATCTGAATCAACATCCCCTGTTTTCCTTGTTTGATTATGAGTTACCTGTAGCTTCTAATTATGAATGCTTGTTACCTAGAAACTTATCCTTATGCCACTTACCTCAACCCATTTTTTACTAACTCACTAATTTTAACTTCGTAAACTCTTTTTCAATTCTAACCAAACTAACCTTTTAAAACATCTCTTCTGTTTTTTCACTTTCTTTTAACTTTCTAATTGTTCCGAGGGTTACCTGAAACGTGTAGCTCGGTCGTCTGGAGAGGCCCGAGGTGGGGGTTCAGGGACCCGAGCTTGATATGCAGAGTGGTTGGTGGTTGTACCTGCAATGACACTCCGATGCTTAAGTTAGCATGGGTCCAAGCAGATATGTGTAGATGGGGAATGAATGCCATACCTGGGTGCTCCAGTGTATTTATAGTAGTTTGGCCGTGATCTTCCCTGGATAAGATATTCTTATCTTATCTTATCTTTCGGGAGTTTTATCCCTATCTTTGTGGAACCGCCTTTGCTAGGCCTTTTCGGCCTTTAGGTTTGGGCTGCGTTCCTTTTGATGGGCCTTCCCTTGCTTTATTCGTCCGAGGTCCGACCTTTAGGCGTGAGCCTTAGAAGAGGTCGGACCTTTTATGAACTGACCGAGTTTGGAGGAGCCCGGTCAGGGTATGAACACTAATCATGGCATACTGATAATTTTTCCTAATTAACATGCCTTCTATTACATTATGGATTGTGCATATCTTTTCTCGGATTTCAACTCCTATACAATCTTTAATGCACATTACTTAACTCAATTTTCATTCTTTTATTGCCCCTTTACCACTATGTGCTTATTTTATTATGTGCCTACCTGTTTTCCTATTCCCATTATATCCTTGATTTCTGTCTTTCAGGATGTCTGACACCTAAAGAAAGGGAAAAGGAAAGGCAACTACTGGCAAACAGAAAAGAGGTGAATCCTCTATGTCTCTCATGGAACTTCTGCATGATGACTCCTGGCGGGACAAGCATTTTACCGCGCAGGAGAAGGTTGACCAACTCCTCCCTGCCAATGATTCCATTAAGTTTGTAAACCGGTACTGTGAGTTGAAGTTTCCTAAGTTCGCTACCTCCAAAAATCTGTACCTGGAGCGAACCTTGAAAACCCCAGAAGAACTACAGCAGTATACCTCTGATCAGATCAAACAGAGAGGCTGGTTCTTCTTAGAGCGAAACTTGACTGAGGTAAATGCTTCCTGGGTTAGAGAGTTTTACTGCAATTACTTCAAGACTTCCCTGGATGCTTTGCATCTCAGAGGAAAACAGATACTGGTCACTGAAGAGGCCATTGAGGATATTTTGCAGCTTCCGCATAAATCCGATCAGCCTGATGGGTACAAACAGGCTGAGGAGGACATGTGTTTCATGATGTTTGATTGGGATGCTGTCAAGGCAAAGATCGCCCTTGACCTGACTGTTCCATGGGAAATGGGTCAGGACACCACCATGCCTAAGGGAATCAAGCGGATTTACTTAAATGAAGAGGCTCGGCTATGGCATCAGATCTTGAGCAACTATGTTATGCCGAGTACCCATGAGACAGCGATACCGGCCGCTATGATCACCCTCCTTTGGTGTGTGATGGAGGGTAAGGACCTGTACGTGCCACATTTTATCCGGTCCTACATGGCCAGGGTCCACATCCGAGGCACTCTCCCCTTTCCGTATTTGATTACCCACCTCAGACGTCGAGCTGACGTACCGTGGGAGGATGCTAATAAGAGGCCACCTGCTGCAGAGTGCAGGAAGATTATTCCTCACAGCAGGAACTTTCTGGCCTTGGGCTACAGACCTGATTTCCTTACTCCTTCAGATGAGACAGCCACACCTTCAGCTGCCCCCTCTTCTTCCACTGCCGCACCTACCCCGCCCACTGCTCCTCCAGCTACTCATGAGCCTATTTACCATTTGGTGCATCGACTGTTCGCCCACTTGGATGCTGCGACACTATGAGCACCTCAAGTTGATGATCCGGTCTGGCGACGACATCCCCTCCGAGCCTGACACCCCTTCTGATACATCTGAGGCAGAGGCATTCGATCATGAGGAGCCGGCACCCACACAGGCTGCGCAGGCAGGCTCAGAGCAGACTACACCACAGCAGGAGGTCCCACATCAGATCCAGGCTGCAGACCCTGAGATCCCTATTCAGACAGCCCCTCCTTTACAGCAGCCAGATCTTCAGACCACCACCACAGAAACTCCAGCTACCCAGCCTCCCAATGATGACACCCCTTCACACCCAACTTGAGTGAGCATCAAGGACGATGCTATTATTTAAGTGTGGGGAGGTTTCCATCTCTGGCATATCTTTATTTTGGTGAACCACTACAAACTCTCTCTTATTTTGTTCATTTTCTGTATTTTTGCATATTTTTCTCTTTTTGCTTTTTATTGTACTTTTTGCATTTTGCACTTTGAGCTATATGTATACTATTTTGGATATTTTAGCTTGATTTGCACATTAGTTTACTAGTTATATTTTAAGTGAATTAATTAGTATAGTTTACCCTTTTTAGTATATGATAGTTGACTTGATTGAAAATAAAGAAAGGAGTAAGCTAGAGACCTCAACATAAACAATCCACACACCTTGTATATATAGCATTACATGTTAGTTAGTTAACAATATTTCATCAAGGAGAAACATTAAAAGCTTAAAGGCCATCCAAAACAATTTTTTTATGAGAATAATGAGAAATTTTAACTAAACCTGCATGACATATATGAATGATGTATGATTTATGAGCTTGAGAACATACAGCCTGTGAGTTTTGAGCTTAATTGTATGGTTGCATTTAAATCATAATATTTTATTCCTGTGTGTTTCATCCTTCCTTTTTATTCTGGTGTTTCTTTACTTTGTTTTAAATCTATATGTCCAGTTATAGAATATAGATACATATCAAGAAAGTGATTGAGGTCATTGTTTGATTTTAGCTTACTATTCCCAAATTAACCTACCTTTTACATCACCCTTGTTAGCCCCCTTGAGCCTTTTAATCCCTTCTGTTTTATAACCACATTACTAGCCTTAAGCAGAAAAACAAAATAAAAATCCCAAGTTGAATCCCTGGTTAGCTTAAGATAGATTTTGTGTAATATTTAAGTATAGGAAAAACTTTATGGGAACATGGATGATAGAAACTGTTCATACCCTGATCGGGCTCCTCCAAACTCGGTCAATTCATAAAAGGTCCGACCTCTTCTAAGGCTCACGCCTAAAGGTCGGACCTCGGACGAATAAAGCAAGGGAAGGCCCATCAAAAGGAACGCAGCCCAAACCTAAAGGCCGAAAAGGCCTAGCAAAGGCGGTTCCACAAAGATAGGGATAAAACTCCCGAAAGATAAGATAAGATAAGAATATCTTATCCAGGGAAGATCACGGCCAAACTACTATAAATACACTGGAGCACCCAGGTATGGCATTCATTCCCCATCTACACATATCTGCTTGGACCCATGCTAACTTAAGCATCGGAGTGTCATTGCAGGTACAACCACCAACCACTCTGCATATCAAGCTCGGGTCCCTGAACCCCCACCTCGGGCCTCTCCAGACGACCGAGCTACACGTTTCAGGTAACCCTCGGAACATTGGCGCCGTTGCCGGGGACCTGGAAGTCATCCCTCTACCATGGCGGACGACTCTCACAATAATGACCGCGCTGCATCTGAACAGGAGGACGAAATTGACACCGGAGAACGACCGGACAGCCCTCTATCACCACGCACTCCAGGAGGAAACAAACAGAATCGCCCAAAGACATCACTCCCAAACAAAGATCCACAAAATTCCGAAAAAGAGAAGAGCTCGGAAATTCTAGAAGCAGTCCGGGCACAACAAAACCGACTAAAACAACTCGAAGAGGACATAAAGAAACAGAAAGAAACTGAACAAGATCTGAGAAGGGAGACTCGAAAGCACAGAGAATTAGAAGAAAAACTGCGGAAAATAGAAGCCAACCTGAAAGACCGGACAGAACGCGGCACCACCCCCGAAGGCAACAATGATCCCTTCACGCAAGAGATCATGAAGGAAAAGGTACCGCGAAACTTCAAACCACCCGATATGGATCTCTACGACGGCACCACCGATCTAAGTCACCACCTCAGCAACTTCAGAAGCAGAATGTACCTAGTCGACGCCTCCGACGCGATTCGGTGCAAAGCCTTCCCCACCACTCTCACCAAGTCAGCCATGAAGTGGTTCGACAACCTGCCACCAAGATCAATCACCATCTTCGAAGACCTAACCAAAAAATTCCTAACAAGGTTCTCTATTCAAAAGGACAAGACAAAACATGCCCCCAGTCTACTCGGGATCAAACAAGGCAACCAAGAAACTCTCCGAGAATACATGGAGCGATTCAACAAAGCCTGCCTGGACATACAACACTTGCCCACTGAAGCAGCCATCATGGGACTAACAAACGGCCTAAAAGAGGGACTGTTTAGCCAATCCCTATCCAAACGATACCCGACCTCCCTATACGAGGTGCAGGAGCGAGCAGAAAAATACATCAACATGGAGGAAACCTCCCAGCTAAGAGACTCTTCTAGGAAAGAATCAACCTACTCACTCCGAGATCGGGATCGGGAACAGAAGAAGAAAGAAGACCCCAACTCGGACAAGCCACGGAAGTACCACAACTACACCCCCCTCCGAGTCTCCCTGGTAGACGTCTACAGAGAAGTATGCCACACTGAAAAGATCCCACCGCCCCGACCGCTAAAACACAAGAGAGCGGGAAGAGATCGGTCCGAATACTGTGAATATCACAAGCTCTATGGTCATTCTACTAACGACTGCTACGACCTAAAAAATGTTATAGAAAAGCTGGCCAGAGAAGGAAAACTCGACAGATACATAGCAGAGAAAGGAGAAGAGACCAGGAAGAGAAGGCGGGGAGATAACGAAGGTCGGGCCGAACAAACCCCGCGAACCCCTGAAAAACACGTTCCCATGATAAATGGAGGTTTTGCAGCCGGAGGAACATCCAGATCCTCGCGAAAAAGACACCTCAAAGAAGTCTATCATGTCCGAGAAGACAGTCCCCTGTCCGAGTTACCTACTATCTCATTTACCCGAGAAGATGCTCAAGGGATAATTCCCGGGCACGACGATCCAATGGTAGTCACCATTATCCTAGCAAACGCCAACTTACATCGAACCCTGATTGACCAGGGAAGCTCAGCAGATATCCTGTTCAAAACGGCATTCGACAAGCTCGGACTTGAAGAAAAAGAACTAAAGGCCTATCCCACCGACCTATTTGGGCTAGGGGATACCCCGATCCATCCCTTAGGATACATCCCGCTACACACTACCTTTGGAAGAGGCGAGCAATCTAAAACATTAAGCATCGACTACATTATAGTCGACGTCACTTCGGCATACAATGCCCTCATTGGGCGACCAACCCTAAACAGACTGGCAGCTATAGTCTCGACCCCACACCTCTGTATGAAGTTCCCTACCGCAAAAGGAATCGCTACCCTAAAAGGCGACCAAAAACTAGCGCGGCGATGCTACAACGAAAGCCTGAGCCTAAAAGGGAAGGAGGTCAACACGATAGAACTCAGACGAATGCAGTCCCGAGAAGATCTTCGACCACAACCAGAGGGAGAGACCGAAAAAGTCCAGATTGGGAACACACCTGAAAAAATAACAAATATAGGAGCGAACCTCAAAACGGGCCTAAAAGAGGAACTCATAACCCTCTTAAAGGAGAATTCCGACCTCTTCGCCTGGAAAGCCTCCGACATGCCAGGCATAAGCCCCGACCTGATGTGCCATAAGCTATCAGTTTACCAGGGATCCCGACCTGTCCAACAAAGACGCCGGAAGCTCGGACCCGAGCGCATGCAAGCAATAGAAGAACAAGTACAAGCACTACTAGATGCAGGGTTCATTAAGGAAGTAAAATACCCCCTATGGCTCGCAAACGTGGTCCTGGTAAAAAAGCCCAACGGAAAATGGAGGATGTGCGTCGACTACACAGACCTCAACAAAGCCTGCCCCAAAGACCCATATCCACTACCAAACATCGACGCCTTAGTAGACGCAGCCTCAGGCTACAGATATCTCTCCTTCATGGACGCATACTCGGGATACAATCAAATCCCGATGTACGGACCCGACCAAGAAAAGACCTCGTTCATAACCCCAAGGGCAAATTACTGCTACGTAGTAATGCCCTTCGGGCTGAAGAACGCAGGGGCAACCTACCAGAGGCTAATGAACAAAGTGTTCTCAGAGCACATCGGACTACAGCTAGAGGTGTACGTCGACGACATGCTGGTAAAGACACAAGAAGACAGAAACTTGCTGACCGACCTCACCAGCGTCTTCGGCACCCTCAGAAAACACAACATGAGACTTAACCCGACAAAGTGCACCTTCGCCGCAGAAGCCGGAAAGTTCTTAGGCTTCATGCTGACTCAAAGGGGCATCGAAGCGAACCCGGACAAATGCCAAGCGATACTCAATATGAAGAGCCCGACGTGTGTCAAAGAAGTACAACAACTGAATGGAAGGCTAGCCGCCCTATCAAGATTCTTGGCAGGATCAGCAATAAAGTCACTACCTCTCTACTCACTCCTAAAGAAAGGGAAACCCTTCTCATGGACCCCGGAGTGCGAAAAAGCCTTTCAAGAATTCAAGGAATTCCTCGGGCAGCCACCAATCCTAACCCGACCTTTAAAAGGAGAAGAACTCGTATTATACCTCTCGGTTGGACATCGAGCATTCGCTTCAGCATTAATACGAGAAAATGACCAAGGACAACACCCCATATACTTTGTAAGCAAGGCACTACAAGGGGCCGAATTAAACTATCAGAAGATAGAAAAATTCGCCTACGCCCTAGTATTTACAGCTCGGAGGCTCCGTCCCTACTTTCAAGCCCACACCATCAAAGTCCGGACAAACCAACCCATGAGACACATCCTCCAAAAAACAGACCTGGCAGGACGAATACTGCAATGGGCGGTGGAACTGTCCGAGTTCGACCTCCACTATGAAACCCGGACTGCCATAAAATCTCAGTATCTAGCCGACTTCATCGCAGAATACACTGAGACCCCTGGAACCCCACTCTCATGGAACCTGTATGTCGACGGGTCCTCAAACAAAACTGGAAGCGGAGCCGGGGTTATACTCGAAAGCGACCAAGGAACGCAGATAGAACTATCCCTAAAATTCGAGTTCCAGGCCTCGAACAACCAAGCCGAATACGAGGCCCTACTAGCAGGTCTAAAGCTAGCCGAAGAGGTCGGAGCCCAGAAAATCACGATCTTCAGCGACTCCCAGGTCATCACATCACAAGTAAATGGAAGCTACCAGGCCAAAGACCCAACTATGAAAAAATACCTGGACCAAACACAGGCACAATTACGCCACTTTCCAGAGATACAGATCCAGCACATACCTCGGGAACAAAACGCCCGGGCAGACGCCCTCTCAAAGCTTGCCAGCACCAAGCCCGGAGGCAACAACAGAAGTCTCCTCCAGGAAACCTTACAGTCTCCCTCCGTGCTAAGAGAGGAAGAAACGCTAAATATATCCGACCAACAGCAAGGATGGATGACCCCCATACTCAGCTACCTGAAGTCGGGAACTCTCCCCGCCGGAAGAAAAGAAGCTAAAAGACTCACGAAAGACGCCCAGAATTATACACTAATTCACGACGTATTATACAGAAGAGGATTCGCAAACCCCCTCCTTAGGTGCGTCCCGACCTCAGAAACAAAGAGCGTCCTCGAAGAAGTCCACGGAGGCATGTGTGGGAACCACCTCGGAGCTCGGGCATTATCCAAAAAAGTAGTCCGAGCCGGGTTCTACTGGCCAACTTTGCAAAGAGACGCAACGGAGTTTGTGAAAATATGCCCCCCTGCCAAAAACACGCCAATTTCCACAAAGCACCACCCGAAGACCTTATCAGCATCACCGCACCATGGCCCTTCGCAAAATGGGGACTTGACCTACTCGGCCCGTTCCCCCAAGGACCGGGGCAAGTCAAATACCTCATAGTAGGGGTCGACTACTTCACAAAGTGGATCGAAGCTGAACCCTTAGCCACCATTACGGCTCAGAAAAGCCGCAAATTCCTATACAAAAACATTGTCACAAGGTTCGGAGTCCCCTACTCCATTACAACAGACAATGGAACACAGTTCACGGACACAAGTTTTCAGAACTTGGTGGCCGAACTAAAAATCAAACAGCAATTCACCTCAGTCGAGCACCCACAAGCCAACGGACAAGCAGAGGCCGCAAATAAAGTCATCTTGGCCGGGTTAAAACGAAGACTCCAAGAGGCCAAAGGAGCATGGGCCGAGGAGCTCCCCCAGGTATTATGGGCATATCGGACAACTCCACACTCTACAACGGGAGAATCGCCATTCCGACTAGCTTACGGGATGGAGGCAATGATTCCTATCGAAATAGATGAAGGGTCACCCAGAGTCATCTTCTACAACGAAGAAGGTAACCCGCAGGCACAAAAGGAAGAACTCGACCTCCTCCCCGAGGTCCGAGAAAGAGCCCGGATCCGAGAAGAAGTCTTAAAACGGCGAACGGCCCTCAGATACAATCAGAAAATAATAAAACGAAGCTTCTCCACTCACGACCTAATTCTAATCCGAAATGACATCGGAACACAAAAGTCGGGAGAAGGAAAGCTAGCTGCAAATTGGAAAGGACCCTACAAAGTAACAGAAGTCTTAGGAACAGGCTATTACAAGATATCCGACCTAGAAGGCAATGAGCTGCCCAGGGCCTGGCACGCCTGTAATCTAAGACGGTACTACAGCTAGAAAAATTTGACCCGAGGTGTACTCTTTTTCCCTACAAGGGTTTTTTAATGAGACACCCGGTCAAGTAAGGCACCCGACCTAGTCAAGGGTAAACACTCTGTAAATATTCTTTCTTTTTTAATACTAATCAAATTTTTCTATTTTCTTTTGTTCTTCCTCGTGATGAAACAAATCCTGAAAAAGTACCCCGCCAAGGCGCATTAATTTATGCTCGACAAAACGCAAAAAATCATTGCCGAGAGACCACACAAGGTCGGCAAAGATAAAAGCGACGAGGTTCAAATTAATGTGAAAAGTTATAAAGTAACTCTGAAAAAGGCTCAAAAAGCCAAATAAAAAGAGATTACAAAAATAACTTAAAAGGCCGACCAATGACAAGGTCGGACCCAACAAAGGGTGTACTCGACCGCCCAACCCGAGGTCCGAGAAAAAGCCCGGACCCAAGAAGGAAGCCTTAAAACGGCGAAAACAAAGATTTCGAAAACGCTTACTAAAAAGTTGCTATACAGAAAACAACTAAAAAGTACAAGCGAAAAAATGAAATCAAAAGGAAAAAACAAAAGTTTTCAAGGAAAAAGCGCTAGCTAAAAGGTTGTTATCCAAAAACAACTAAAAAGCATAAAAGCGGAGCAAAAAGTCAAAACGCGAACAAAAACACCGCATAATAAGCTAAAAAGTTACTACAAGTAACTAAAAGCAAAAAGGGTGTCCAAAGCGTTCACAGAAACCATCCAAAAACAAAAGAGCCCACAGGCCGGGCAAAAAACCAAAAGATAAAAAGGATTGCAGAGAATCAAAGATCCTTTCCGGACGCCACATCAACAGAAGGCTGCGGAAGAAACATAGAAATCGGGACAGCATCGACGGCACCGTCATCTCGATTTAAAACCTCCACACCAGATCCATCCCCGGCCAAAGGTGAAGTCGGGTTCACAACCGGAACTCTGGGGTCGGACACCGGAACTTTGGGGTCGGACACCGGAACCTCATCCTCGTTGGGAGCAGGAACAATCTTTCCCTCCACAACAACGTTATCCGTACTGAATAAACTCAGATCCAGATCAGGAGCAAGAACCCGGACCTGAGCCTTCAAATTTTCATACATAGCATCCATACCCTTAGCCACATGCCCTTCTAGCTCGTAAAAATCATCCTGAGCAGATTGCAACTTCTCCTTTGTCTCCACAAGCTCGGCAAGTGCCCGAGTATAATTCTCCTTCGCCGCCTTCGCCATCTCCTCGGACGAACTCGCCGCCGCCACAGCCGCGGTAGCTTTAGCTTTCTCCTTCTCCAAAGACTCCTCCAGCTCAGCAATCCTAGCAGCCTTCAGTTTACTAATTCTCTCAAACTCAGACTGAGCTTTCTCAAGTCGGGAACTGGTCGCACCAATAGGGGATTTCTTGAACTCCCGGGCAATAGCGGCATGAAGACTAGCCATCCGGACACAGCTCCGCGCCATATACTGAAAATGGTGCTCCATAGACACATCATCAGTAGAAATAAAAGTCTGAGGGAGAATATGCTGTTCAACCCAACCAAGAGCATCGAAATCCTTGTCATTAAAACCCGCAGGCTCTTGAGAGGTCTTCTGTTTCTTGGGAGGAGGACCCGAGGACGAAGGAGGAGAAGAGGTAGCAGGTCCAGAGGTCAGAGGATCTTGATTTACAGCTCGGAACTGAGGAGTCGGAATAGTCTTTGACCGAGTAGTGACACCCACAGTAGTCTTCTCCGGAGAAGATCGGGCAGAAGCCCCCCCAGCCTCAATATTCCGAGCGGCCACAGACTTCTTCGTCCGATGAAGGTACTTCATGGAATCCGCCTGAGAAGACATCTCTGCAGAAATAAAAGAAAAAGGATTACCACAACAGAAATTCCACCAAAACAAGCAAAGCCAAAAATACTAAAAAAGATGAATCTCGGAGAGGTCGGGAACTACCTAACTCGGAACGGAGAAGGCTTGGATCTCCCAACATTTTCTTCGTGTCCAAGTGAGGTGCCCGACCCCATAAACTGCTTACCACACCCACAAAAGCCTGCTCCACCTCATCTAGACTCTCAAAGGTATACTTAGTAGACACTACATTCTCCTGCCAACAAAGAGGAAAAGAAGGCTCCCCACTCTCATCTAGAAAGAAAGGTCGGACGTCTCCAGTAGCCCGGACCTTGAAATAAAAGTTCTTAAAATCATGAAAGGACTCATCATACAGGGTACAAAACTTCCTTCCCTGGTTAGCCCTAAAAGAGACCCAAGATACCTTCCCTCCACCCGACCCCGGCTTCGTCAACACAAACAAATAAGAAAAAAGAGAAATAGAGGGAGCAACGCCCAAAAACTGACACAAAAGTTGAAACAGCTTTAAAAATGCCCAAGAATTTGGATGGAGCTGCGTAGGGGCAAGGTTACAAGACCATAACACCTCGGACTCCAGATCGGTAAAGGGAAGTCGGACACTCAGCTTAGAGAAAAAACAATCATAAGCATAAAAGAAGAGCTTCTCGGAACTATCCAAGGGCGGGAAGCACACTCTCTCCTCGGAATCCGGGGCTACTAGTTCATAATCCCTCTCAGACTCTCTATTTTCACATATGCTACAGTGCCTACGGAACCTAGCTAAATACTCAGAATCTACCACAGAAGGGACTCTTAGAGGAAGAGGGTCTACCCAACCAAGACCACGTGGAATCTTAGTCGACATCGCTTGAAGAACCTTTCGAGACATAAAATTCTTACCTACAAAGAAGAAATGCAACAGCAAGCAAAAATCACATAAAGAAGACAGCGAAAACCCATTCAGCAAAGCAAGAAACAAAACCCCACGAAGAAAAGGCAACCCGGAACTAAAGATACCAGAGAACAAAAAGAGCCCCCCCCCATATACAAACAACAAAGCAAATGGCGACGCCTCTTTTCGGGGCAACCCAGGCATAAAGAAAAAGAAGCAAACAAGAGCCACACAAAGAAACAGAAGCATATGTGCACAAGAAAAGAGAAACATGGGAACAAACCTGGAAAGAAACGAAGACAACGAGCTCCGGAGCAAGAAGAACGAAACGACGGCACAGAAGAAACCCCAGAAAGACACACGGAGAGATTCGGGGAAGCAGAGTAAAAAGAGAGAAGAAGCAGTGCTCGAAAAGGATAAAGAGAAACAAAAACGCAGAGAAAGAGGAGAAGGGGCAAATAAATAAAGCCTTCACAGGGCCCGAACGGAAATCGAGGAAAAACGGTAAAATACAATAAATGCAGGAAACGGCCATTTTTGAAATTTGAAAAACTACTATGCCCGAGCTCGACCTCCCAAAAAGGACGAACTCGGGCAGGGGCACTGTTCATACCCTGACCGGGCTCCTCCAAACTCGGTCAGTTCATAAAAGGTCCGACCTCTTCTAAGGCTCACGCCTAAAGGTCGGACCTCGGACGAATAAAGCAAGGGAAGGCCCATCAAAAGGAACGCAGCCCAAACCTAAAGGCCGAAAAGGCCTAGCAAAGGCGGTTCCACAAAGATAGGGATAAAACTCCCGAAAGATAAGATAAGATAAGAATATCTTATCCAGGGAAGATCACGGCCAAACTACTATAAATACACTGGAGCACCCAGGTATGGCATTCATTCCCCATCTACACATATCTGCTTGGACCCATGCTAACTTAAGCATCGGAGTGTCATTGCAGGTACAACCACCAACCACTCTGCATATCAAGCTCGGGTCCCTGAACCCCCACCTCGGGCCTCTCCAGACGACCGAGCTACACGTTTCAGGTAATCCTCGGAACAGAAACAAAGGTAGAAAAGTTGAAAAGAATAAAGATGTTTTAGGAAGCATGCTCATGTGAAATTAAAATAATTAATCACCATGTGCATTTTAAAAAAAAATTATTTTCAATAAAGGGGATACAAAAGAATTTCCCAAAAATGCAAATTAAAGCAAGTGCACATGAAGCAAAAATTAAAACTAATGCATGAGCATGTAACATAAAAAGTGGGAAATATTGGAAAATAGGTAAAGAAGCTTTGCTTTATAAAATATGTATGTTAGGTGAGATCTTAGACTAATCAAGGATTCACTTAATTAGCTCACTTGGCCTTATACATATATCCTTACCTTTACCTTGGCCCCATTACAACCTTACTAAAAGACCTCATGATTTTTGTATGTCTGTATTCTATAATTGTTGATTGGTTAGATAAGGAACAAAGTTATAGAAAGTAAGGATAAAAAGAAGAGTAGAGTGATTAACCCAATAAAGACTGAGTGATTAGAGAGTAAACACAAAATCCAGTGAGGGTTCAATAGCTCATCAACATATATCTCTGCTTAATTTATTAATTGTCTTGCAAGTCTATAAAATATTTTTCTTCCCATCTCAAGTGTAAAAGTGCTTTAACATTATCTAAGGTTGGCTATGTATATATGATTCCTTGAGAATGTGAATTGATTTAACTACATGTAAGATGTATATATGAGTGAATAAAACTAGAGTTGCATGACTCATTTAGGATAAGATTGCATTGCATAAATTTCCACCACTTTAACCTTACCTTACTATTTACCTTGGATTTAGCATGAGGACATGCTATTGTTTAAGTGTGGGGAGGTTGATAAACCCATATTTTATGATATATTTTGTGCTTAGTTTGAGTGATTTATTTAATCCTTCACCCACTTATTCATATTAATTGCATGGTTTTACTTTCCCTTCCTTATTATGTGATGTATGTGAAAAACATGTTTCCTATGCTTTAAAATTAATTATTTTAATTACCTTTATTTCCATTCGATGCCGTGATTAGTGTGTTGAGTAGTTTCAGATCTTCTAAGGCAGGAATGACTTAAAGGATGGAAAGGAAACATACAAAAATGGAAGGAAAAGCACAAAACGGAATTTCTGAAGAAACTGGCAGCGACGCGACCACATGGTCGACGCGGCCACATGGTCGACGCGGCCGCATGCAAAGCGCGAAGAAGCAGCGACGCGGCAGCATGACTGACGCGACCGCGCACCTAAAGAAGAACACCTATGACGCGGCCACATGACTGACGCGACCGCGCGATAAGGAAAACTCCAATCGACGCGACCGCGTGATCCACGCGGACGCGTGACAGAGGCCACGCACCAGAAATTGCAGAAAACGCTCATGGCGAATTCTGAAGCCCTTTTTGGTCCAAATCCAAGTCCAGAAGGCATAGACCAGAGGTTATGAAGTGGGGAAATGCATCCATTCAGGGAGAGCTCACATTTTAGTTATTTTCCATGATTTAGATCTAGTTTTGAGAGAGGTTCTCTCCTCTCTCTCTTTAGGATTAGGATTTAGATTCAGGATTTTATTTGCTTCAAGGATTATCTTTTTACCAGGTTCAATATTCCTTTTTCATTACTTGCTTTCTCAAATTAGTTTATGAATTCTTCTATGTTACAGATTACTCTTTTGAATTAATGTTATTTGAGGTATTTCAGTTTAATATTGCTTTCTTTATTATTGTCATTGATTATTCCCAATCTGAAGACATTCTTATTCCAGTAGATTTAATTTCCTTCCTTTTGGTCTTGGTTAAGAAATCAGTAACTCAGGAGTTATCTTAGCTCAACATAATTGATAACTGTTATCTTTGCTAATTGAACTGAACTTCAATAATCCCAACCTTTTCTTAGGAAATAAATAGGATTCGAAGGTAAAACTAATTAGTCTCTTGATTTTCCTTTGTTTTAGCAAAGGTTAACTAAGCGGAATTAAGATTCAACTTTCATTATTATTGATAAGAATAACTAAGTCTGGACTTCCAATTTCTCACACCTTGCCAAAAGATTTGCTTTACAGTATTTATTTATTTTAATTGCCATTTAAATTATTTGCCATATTCATTCCTCATTCTCAAACCCCAATTTACAATCTTCATAACCAATAATAAGAACATACCTCCCTGCAATTCCTTGAGAAGACGACCCGAGGTTTAAATACTTTGGTTATCAATTTATTTAGGGGTTTGTTACTTGTGACAACCAAAACGTTTGCACGAAGGGATTTCTGTTGGTTCAGAAACTATATCTACAACGCGACTTTATAAAATTCTTAACTGGTAAAAATCCTAACGTCAGCGTGATCGACGCGTACGCGTGACATGCGCGATCTGCAGAAAATTCAGAAAATGCTGGGGGCGATTTCGGGCCATGTTTTGACCCAATTTTTGGCCCAGAAACACAGAATAAAACCAGGGAACATGTAGAGACTCAATTAACAACATACACAACATTCATTATTCACAATTTTTGGATTAGATATAGTTTCTAGAGAGAGAGAGATGCTCTCTCCTCTCTCTTAGGTTTTAGGATTTTAGGATGAGCTTTTCTTATTTAGTTTTCTCTTCTACTTTTAATTCTTCTAGTACTTTAGTTTATTTACTTTTCCTTGTTGATTACTTTATGTTGCTATTTGGTTTATGAATTCTCATGTTTAATTTGATTTTCTATTTATTGCAATTTGAGGTATTTCATATTTATGATTTTAATTTAGCTTTTTACACTCTTAGCTTTGGTTGAGTAATTGGTGACACTTGAGTTATCAAACTCAGCTGATGATTGAAAATTTGAATTCTTTGCTGATTGATTTGAATTCCCCTAACTCTAGTATTTTCTTAGGAATTCACTAGGATTTGAGGAATCAAATTGATTTATCCACTTAACATACCTTCATAGTTAGAGGTTGACCAAGTGGGAGCAAAAGCCAATTCCCATCACAATTGATAAGGATAACTAGGATAGGACTTCCAGTTCTCATACCTTGCCAAGAACTTTATTAGTTATTAATTTAATTTCTTGCAATTTACTTTTCTTGTTCAACCTATTTAAAAAACCCAAAAAGGATACTTTTTCCATAACCAATAATAAGAACACCTCCCTGCAATCCCTTGAGAAGACGACCCGAGGTTTGAATACTTTGGTTTATAAATTTTACTGGGTTTGTTACTTGTGACAACCAAAACTTTTGCACGAAAGGATTCTCTGTTGGTTTAGAAACTATACTTACAATGCGATTATATTTTTGAATTTCATTATCGATAGAAAATCTGTTCGTCAAAATGGCGCCGTTACCGGGGAATTGCAAACGTGTGCCTTATTATTTGTTATTGTAAATATTTTTTTCTTTTGCTTGTTTATTTGTTTTGTTTTTAATTTTTATTAGCTACTATGAATTCTCACCCCTGTCGCTATGAGTTTGGTTCCAATGTTGTTGTAGGAAATGGACGCTATAAGGAGAACATGCATCAAGGATGGAACAATCAAAGATGGGAGGAGCCACAAGGATTTGATCAACCCTCTTGGCAACAACCACCTCCAATGGACTATCAACAACTATTCTGTGATGCATATCAAGGCAATGGCTATGGTGAGCACTCTTTTGATTATCAACAACCACCACCATATGCCTATGAACCCCCTCCTCAACATAACTTTGAACCACCATACTCACAAGCCCACTACTACCAAACACCCTCATATGATCCTAACCCTTATCTACCATATCAACCACCCTATGAGTCATATGAGCCATACATATATCCATCCCAATTCCAACCTAATTACTCCAAAGAACCACCACCTCCATATACACCACATCCATATCCATCAATCCAAGAGCTTTATAGTCCTACTTATGATATCCAAGCAGCACAAGAGTCAATGGGTCGTCTCAAAGAAACAGTGGATCAATTTCAAGCAACCCTTCGTCAATTGGACCGAGCGGTAAGCCGAATGGCACCCAAAACTCTCATGGCTAAAGAATTTCAATTTGAGAATAAGGAACTGAAGTGTGTGGTGCAACAAGTGGAAAAGATGGAGAGTGAGGAACCACCCTCTTATCATGAACCCTTCCTCCCAAGTAATGAACCCTCATATCCACCCTAATCTCCAATGGATGACATCCTTCGTGGTCTTCTTTAAGGGCAAGCAAAGATGAAAAGGGATGTACTAGAATTCGCGACTGCCTTAACTGAGGTAGTAAATCAATTAGCTTCCCGACGTTCGGACACTCAAGGAACCCCCATGGCTTCATGTGGAGAATCTACTGAAGAACGCAGCATGAAGGAGAAGCTAGAAACTCCGGTGGACAGTGAGCAACATGACTTTGTATTAGAACAATTGGAGGAATTCGTAATCGTTGAAGAGGAAGAAGTAGTCGAAGACTAAGGAGATGCGGAACCTCCATAGGAAACTCAAGTCACAGAGCCCCCTTCTAAGGAGTTTGAATTTGATGTTGAGGAGGGTGTACAACCTCTAAGGCATATCATGGTTGAAGACTTTGAAGGGGATGATCAAGAGATGGATTCAATCATTGATGAATTCTTATCTACATTTAAATCCTCTCCCATTGGACTTGACATGGAGATGGAAGAAGAAGAAGCACAACCTCCCATGCCCTTGGTGAACAATGAAGAAGAGATTAAATTTGAAGAAATCTACCAAGAGGAAGAGGTTGATATTGAAGAAGCTTGCAAAGAGGTGGAAGTTATCAAAGAAGAGCTCAAGGGAATGGAGCTGGAAATCACCTTGCCAAAGTTGTTGGAGACCTCTCCTCCAAAGCCATCACCGTCCATTCCTTCATTCAAGTGGGTAAATCTCTCATCTCTAAGCTTAATTAGCTCACTTGAATATGCTTTACTTGAGACAAATGGTTAGCTTAAAGCTCTTTGTGGCATTAAGAGTAAGAAGAAGATGGTTAGTGGTTGGAGTTGTCAAGCAAGGTTCAACATGATTGTGTGCTCAAAGTTTAAACACAAAGGTTGGTGTAGAGCTCAATTGAATGGGTTTAGAATGTTGTTTGGCCGCTTCAGTGAGAATTCAGACTGCTTGCCACCCGGATGGAACAATATTGCTCAACAAGAAGACGGGTGCAAAAGCAAGATTTGGGACCCCGGAATTCAGTCTAGCAATAAATACTCTTGGGGCCTTGTCACTTGCTTTAACTTGCTTGAAGGCTTTCTGCGCCTAGTTTGGGATCCCGAAGGCTACTGGAATTCCAAACATTGGTGGAGATTCCTGGATGAGTTCAAGCACAAGCAACCATGACAAGGAGCTCACCAAATGTCCAACTTAAGGACTATAACTAAAAGTGCTAGATGGGAGACAACCCACCATGGTATATTCTTTCCTTTTTGTTCTTAGTTTTATGTTATTTTATTTTCATTAGTGTCATTCATAATGTTTGCATTAGCATCTGCATTCTGCATAAAAAAATTTAAAAAAAATGGCACGTGACGCGACAGCGTCGCCAACGCGTCCGCGTCATATGTGCCTTGGGAAGAGAAGAGAATTTTACAGAAAGTCACGCAAAAGCGTGGCTGGAGGCGTGCCTTTGGCACAAATACGCCCACGCGACCGTGTCACTGACGCGTCCATGTCATGTGGAAAAATGGCCTCCCACGCGTTTGCGTCACCCACACGAATGCGTGCCCCAAAAAAATTGACGTAAAAAGGTGTATGGCAGCAAGTTGTGATGGAGTGGGGCTGGAACCATGCTAGAAGCACAAGCCCTACCATGCAAACGCGTGCCCCACGCGTCCGCGTCATTTTAAAAGAAAGGCCATTCACGCGTGCGCGTCACCCACGTGTACGCGTCACCATGAATTTTGGCAATATGCGTTGGAGACAGAGAGTTGTGCGAACGCGAGGCTGCTCTCGCGCCACTAGCACAAATCAAGTCACGCGAAGGCGTGACCCACACGTCTGCCTCACTTGAAAATATCGCCAATCACGCGAATGCGTGACTGACGCGTCCGCGTCACTTGAAGATTTTGGAAATCACGCGAACGCGTGCTCTACGCGTCCGCGTCACATGCGACGCACGGTTTTACTACATCAGCGCCATATATCTTATCTTTTCCCCAATCCTATTTCTCTCTTCTCCCTTTTTAATTCTCTTATTCCTTCTTTCTTCCTTATCCTTTCTTACTTTCTACTTCTTTATCTTTTTAACTTCTCATCCTTCTTCACTCTCTTTCTATTTTACTTAATTTATTTGCATACTTTCATTCATTGCATTTTAATTTTGTGCATATTTTTATTTTCTTTTCTAAATTTATTACTTTCTTTTTTCATTGGTGTTAAAATTTTCTTATTCAACTGTTGCATCTTTTCTTAAATTATTCTGGTGCTCCATGACTTGTTCTATTCTGATTGGGTATTATTATTCATAAGTCAATGCTAATTTTTATAATACTGGTATTCCTTTTGCATTGATATGCACTTATACTATCTTGCATTACCCACACTCTCTTCTCCATTGTTGCAATTCTTGCACTATTGATATGCCGTATGCTTCTACTATTTTCTCACTGCATGTTGTAGCCACCATGTAATTGAGACTCTCATTATTTGGCATTAACCCAACCATATTTTATTTGTTTCCTATCCTTATTGTTGGGTTACTTTTCTTCTTTTTCCTCTTTTTTCAGGATGGCCACCGAGAAAGGAAAACAGGAAGCTCTAAATGGGAAGACAGACAAGTTCACCTGCACAATCTTTGGAGAAAAGTATCAGTTGAAGCAACCCGTCCACTTGTCCATCTTGGCATGCACCGAGGACGGTGCAATCTTTAAGTGTGGGGAGGTCGATACCGATCTCCGTGGGTTAGTATCTTCCTGTCTCAACACCAATGTTTAAATTTTCTTTTATTAAAATAGTTGTTGCATTTGCATGTTTGTTTGATTTTGTGCATATTTTACTCCTTGGTTGAAGTAATATTTTCTTTTTCAAGAAACTTTTTATAGCATTTCACTAATTTGAATTAAAATTTTTATTGAACTTGTTTGAAGAAATAATATTCTGGAACATGGTTTAGAGCTCGAACACACAAAACCAGTGAGATTTTAAGCCTATTTGATTGGTTGCATTTTATCAACCAATATTTTATTTTTGGTGTGTGTTGTTCTCTCTAAAATTGTGATCTTTGTCTTGCTTGATTCTATATTTCCATTGTTTAATGTATGCATATGAGTTGTACTTAAATTTGGGATGCATGAATGTGTGGTAAACATAGTTAATGGGCAGTTAGATCTTGCATTGTAATTACATGGATTGTCTTAAGTTAGGTGGAAAAAATTTAAGTTAATTAAGGATTCAGATTTTAGTCCACTTGAAAGACCTCTTGATATGTTTATTTGTGCATTAAACTTTTGTTGATTGGTAGAAGAAGAGCAAGCCTTAGAAAGCAAGATTAGTAGAGAATTAAAAGAATCAAACCTCAAACACCTGAGCGATTAGAGTCTATACACTTCTAGTGAGGGTTCGATGCTCGATTCCTTGTTCCCTGCTTTCATGAGCCATTTTCTTCTTGCAAGTTATTTGTACTTTATTTTGTGATTTGAATTAGTGAAATCCAGTTCATATTTGTTCTTGAAGGATTTGTTTACTTTTAACCAAGTAGGTAGAAACAGTTTGCATGTAGTTGCATTCACATAGATAGGTTGCATTTCATGAGTCTTGCATTTCCCTACTCATTTATTTTATCTCCTTAAGCTAAGCATGAGGACATGCTAATGTTTAAGTGTGGGGAGGTTGATAAACCATTATTTTATAATTTATATTGTGTTTAATTGAGTGGTTTTATCAAATCTTTACCCACGTATTCATATAATTAGCATGTATTTACAATTCCTTCCCAAAATTGTTCCATGGTTAAAAACCTACTTCCTAGAGATCTTTTTATTGTGTATTTTAATTCTCCTTTATACCATTCGATGCCGTGATCACGTGTGTTAAGTGTTTCAGACTTCATAGGGCAGGAATGACTTAGAGAATGGAGAGGAAGCTTGCAAAAAAGGAAGGAACACAAGAAATAAATGAGACAACCAGAGAACAGCGACGCGCACGCATAGCTGACGCGTGCGCGTGATTTAGACAAAATCAAAGCGACGCATACGCGTGCTTGACGCGTATGCGTGGATTGGAGTTCGCGCAAATGACACATGCGCGTGCCTGACGCGCACGCGTGGAGAGGAAAATCGTCAAACGACGCGTACGCGTGACCGATGTGTATGCGTGACATGCGCGATCTGCAGAAAATTCAGAAAATGTTGGGGGCGATTTTGGGCCACGTTTTGACTCAGTTTTCGGCCCAGAAACACATAATAAAACCAGAGAACATGCAGAGACTCAATTAACAACATACACAACATTCATTATTCACAATTTTAGGATTATATGTAGTTTCTAGAGAGAGAGAGAGGCTCTCTCTTCTCTCTTAGGTTTTAGGATTTTAGGATTAGCTTTTCTTATTTAGTTTTCTCTTCTACTTTTAATTCTTCTAGTACTTTAGTTTATTTACTTTCCCTTGTTGATTACTTTATGTTGCTCTTTGGTTTATGAATTCTCATGTTTAATTTGATTTTCTATTTATTGCAATTTGAGGTATTTCATATTTATGATTTTAATTTAGCTTTTTACACTCTTAGCTTTGGTTGAGTAATTGGTGACACTTGAGTTATCAAACTCAGCTGATGATTAAAAATTGGAATTCTTTACTGATTGATTTGAATTCCCCTAACTCTAGTCTTTTCTTAGGAATTGACTAGGACTTGAGGAATCAAATTGATTTATCCACTTAACATACATTCATAGTTAGAGGTTGACCAAGTGGGAGCAAAAGCCAATTCTCATCACAATTGATAAGGATAACTAGGATAGGACTTCCAGTTCTCATACCTTGCCAAGAGCTTTATTAGTTATTAATTTAATTTCTTACAATATACTTTTCTTGTTCAACCTATTTAAAAACCCCAAAAAAAGATACTTTTTCCATAACCAATAATAAGAACACCTCCCTGCAGTTCCTTGAGAAGACGACCCGAGGTTTGAATACTTCGGTTTATAAATTTTACTGGATTTGTTACTTATGACAACCAAAACTTTTGCACGAAATGATTCTTTGTTGGTTTAGAAACTATACTTACAATGCGATTATATTTGTGAATTTCATTACCGATAGAAAATCCGTTCGTCAGTGCAACTCATCAAAAATCATAATCATCATTAAGTGTTCCAATATCTCCATCATAAATAGGTAATCCAAAGCCACCATCTTTAGAAGTATCACAAAAAAAAGTTGTATTTAAAGAATCAGCGACATTAGGTAAATCCACATCAACTTCCACATCTCCTCCATCTAATAAAATAAAATAAAAAACCAAGAAAAAAAATTAAAGTTATAACTTTACAACATATATCTTTAGTAAATGAAACAAGTTTTGCTATTTCAATCACCTTTAGGATATGAAGGCATAGCATTATCCGTGTAAATTAAATTTTCAATGCCTTCGATGTCTCCATTAGTAAATTCAGGATCATCTTCATCCACCATTACCCAAAAATCTACTGTGTCAATACTTTGAATGTCAATTGGATCATAATTCTTCTTCTTGTGATGCAATCTAGATTGAAGGCGTAGATTATAAGTCATATAAACAATGTCACTTAGCCTTTGATGCTCTAATCGGTTCCTCCTCTTTGAATGGATTTATTCAAAGAGGCTCCAGTTCCTCTCACATCCGGATGATGAAGGTGTTTGATGAAGAAGACGAATCGCAATTTTTTGCAAATTAGAAGCACTCCCACCGTGTAGCCTCCACCATTCACCTACCAGGATACGAAAGTCAAACACCAATTCTCATTTAATATTTAAAAAACCTTCAAAGTAAATTGAACATAGAAATATAATAACTTACCAAGTTCGAGTCTCTTAATTGCTTTCAAAATACTTTCCCTTCCAAAACTTTCTTTTCGATCTCGATACAACTGTATCTCTTGCATTGCGGCAACTGAGTCATCGCAAAGGGTTTCAATATCAAATAAATCGAGTAAAGACCTCAAGATATTTGCCTTCTCAACAAACCCCTCACTATAGAAGAAACCTGGATTCAAAAAGTATGCTGTTGCATGTAGGTCACGCTTTAAATGCTTATCCCACCGCATTTTCAAGATACTTTTCTATTTCTAAACATTATCTTGATAGCAATTTTAGCTCTTTGCATGCCCTCATACAATAAACCTCATCCCAGAGAAGGTTTCTCATCAGCATCAATAAACCTCAATAACTTAATAAGAGGACCAATAATCATCACAATAGTAACACAATCCTCCCAAAACTTACTATTCAAGATAATTGAGCTAACCATCTTCCCATTGACACTCTTGGATAATTTATGAGAAGTGAAATATTTCTACACCATCAATGTTTGCAAGTCTTTTTTATGGTCATATATACTTTTCAAAGTAATAAAAATAGTAGCAAAACGTGTAACTCCTGGTTGAACAATTTCTTTCCAATTTGGTATTTTTCTAAGCCATGACAAGAAAATCATATGATTGTAAACAAACCTAGTCACTTTTTAAGCACGAGAGGCAAGGTCAGCTATGTGAGGAATACTTGCTATGTTTTTCAAAATAAGATTGATGCAGTGAGCGGCACAAGGAGACTAAAAAATGTTTGGATACTTTTCATGAATGAGTTTTCCAGCAGATACATAATTCGCAACATTATCAGTAACCACATGCACAATGTTACTAGACCCAACCCACTCAATAACCTCAGCAAACAATTTAAACAAGGTATCGACAGTTTTTATCATATCAGAAGCATCAACAGACTTAACAAATGACATACCAGCAGGACAATAAACTAGAAAATTAATTAACATACTTTGCCTTTGATCAGTCCAGCCATCTGCCATCAGTGTACAACCAGTGCTTTTCCATGAGCTCTTATAGCCTTCAACAAGCAACTAGCACTCCTTCTTAAGATCGGCCAACAAATAAACTCTCATTTCATCATATGATTGTCCCTTGAAACCAGGTCCAATTGCACCAATGCCGTCCAAGGCAGGTTGAAAGTAAGGTGATTGAATTGCATTGAATAGAATACGTACATCAATGATCCATTTTTCAAGCACCAACTTAACCTTGTGTACAACTTGTTTACTGGCCAAGACACTTTTCAAAGTTGGTTGAGAGCCTGGCATAGTCCTTCCCTTAAAATAACTTCCAATTGGAGTAGCAGCAATAGCTCTTCTTTTTCCTTTGTCTCCAATTGTTGCAGGAGCCAAAGGTTATGCAGGATTAGGCGCTTCACACTCTTCTTCCGCTTGTGTTTCCACATCATAACAATCACTTGTAAATTTTCTTTTTTCTGCCTTATTTATTTTGTTTTTCTCCAAAAGCCTTTTGAATTGAAGTTCAACATCTTCAGTTACTTTGTTACAAACTTTAATTTGTCCAGGAATTTTTGCAAGATGATATTTCATTCTATATATCCCCCCTCCATTGTAAGTATTCAAGCAGAAAATACATGTATATTAAGCCTTGTTATTTTTGTCATACTTCACTGTAAAATATTGCCAAGCTGGATCAGATTTACTTCTAGAAGAACCAGTTTGAGAATCTTGAACAGCATTATCTTGTGGCTGTGGGTTACTTTGTGATTATTATTCGTAACAACCAGAAAACCATGAGCAAATAAATAACCTCAGAAAATAAAAAATCATAAATCCAAAATAACCTCAAAAACTATGAAAACAGCAACCAAAATCATGAAGTCCAGCAAACAAATAAATCATGAACAAATAACCTCAGAAAATCAAAAATCAAAATCATGAATCCAGCAAATAAATAAATCATGAACAGATAACAAATAAATCAAAATCATGAATCCAGCAAACAAATAAATCAGAAAATCATGAATAGAAAATTAGAAGGCGGTGAGGAGGAATAACAGAGTATTACTTACCGGCGGCGAGTAACGATGACGACAGAGGAGGCAAGCTCGGTGATGACAAGGATGCGGTGGTGGCTGCAGTGGTCAAACCCGTCGCTGCTATGGCTGCGGGATGTGGTGGCGATGGCGGTGGGCTGCTCGATTGGTGGTGGTGGCTATGCGACTACGAAGAAAGGAGAGATGAGTTGCTGTTGCTGCTGAGTACGAAGGTGGGTGATTAGGGTTCAGCTTCGTTTAGCCTTTCTTTTTTTTCATTTTTTTAAGGATAAAACAACGTCGTTCAGAGGCTTTATTTTCAAACTAAAAACCCGCTAAAAAATCAGACGGTTTTGTCGGTTCACCGGTTAATGCCGGTTTGACCGATTTTTCCATCGATTTTTTGCCAAGTGGTTTCTAGCCTTACTCGAACCAGTTAGGTGACCGGTTTCCGGTTAACCCGGTTGAACCAGCCAATCCGGTTCGGTTTTTAGAACCATGTAATTTATGATTCTACTCCTGATTATTGTCGGCACTTGCACCAACTGACTGACGGCATCTACTATGGCTATGTTCCTCAGCCCCACATTGCGTACATCACCTAGGACGACGTAACATTCACGTGGCCATCTCGTTCAAGAAGCGCGTCATCCTTGGGCGACCTTTGGTAACGCATCTCGGGTACAGATTCGGTACGAATCGAGGCCCGTTGTAAGCAGGCCATGTAGTAGGATTCCTCAGTGGCCTAAACCTAGCTCAGTAAACCCTTCAAACTTGGTCCATCTTATAAACATCATGAACATACACTTGCCAATCCAGTCGTTGATTTGCACAACATGCAAACACATGTCGACAAGGAATTCGGTCCACCTGGAACTCACCACAGTCGCATTGTTGACGACGGAGGTCGACAGCATATTCCAGTCCACTTGGCATCTCACGCATTTCAAATACCTCATTCTTCCTGTCGAAACAATTAACCTGGATGTTTCCTAATGCAAGTTGATTTGCATGCAATTTTGAGGTCACAAGCTCAGAAAAAACATGGCCAGCATTAATCCGAGCCTCCGCCTTGGCTCTTTTTCTGGTGAACAACTCGTTAAGTCCGTAGAATGTTGCTTTGACAAGTGCAGTGATAGGGAGATTGCGTGCACCCTTCAAGACTGAGTTGATGCATTCCACTAGGTTCGTCGTAACCACCATCAAATGCCAATGCATACTGTTCGCGGAGAATTTGGTTTAACCAGTTAGTGTAAGCCTCGCACCGTTCTTGTAAACGCTGGTAACGCACTTCGTACTCGCGAACCATCCTCGAGTATCATACACAATAACAAAAAACAAACAGAAAAAAGGATGATAAGTTTTTGCAGGTACGATGCCTTGAATTTTCTCAGAAAATTCGACTCTATATGCCTGATGCAAAACATGTGAAAAGCTCTAGGAGGTGACCAAGCTCCGTTATTGTGAGCCACAACACAACTGCATTGATGGATTCATGTCGATCAGATAACAATCCCACACCATCCCGAGTCACAACATGTTGTCACAGGTTACTAAGAAAAAAGTGCCACGCATCAGAAGTCTCTCCCTCCACAATAGCAAATGCAATTGGGACGATATTGTTGTTACCATCCTTTGAAACTGCCACTTACAGACAACCCTTATACTTTCTGTACAAGTGAGTCCCATCTACCTGGACAACTGGCTTACAATATCTGAATGCTCTAATGTAGGGGTAGTAACTCCATAAGACTCGATGCAATACCCAGATATCAGTTACCAAGTCATCGCCTTGATAGGGGACCGCTTTCTTAGCGAAACAGGGGTGGGAATGCCTCAATTCTAATCTAGATACAATCCAACTTTCCTTCTCCCCGTCCAGCATGACATACGTTCTTGCTCTGTGATGAGCGGATAATTTATACGCTTTTTGGCATAGTTTTTACATAGTTTTTAGTAAGTTTAAGCTACTTTTAGGGATGTTTTCATTAGTTTTTATGTTAAATTCACATTTCTGGACTTTACTATGAGTTTGTGTGTTTTTCTGTGATTTCAGGTAAATTCTGACTGAAATTGAGGGATTCGAGCAAAACTCTGATAAAGGCTGACAAAAGGACTGCTGATGCTGTTGGATTCTGACCTCCCTGCACTCGAAATGGATTTTCTGGAGCTACAGAACTCCAAATGGCGCGCTCTCAACGGCATTGGAAAGTAGACATCCAGGGCTTTCCAGCAATATAATAGTCCATGCTTTATTCGAAGAATGACGACGTAACTTGGCGTTAAACGCCAAGTTCATGCTGCTGTCTGGAGTTAAACGCCAGAAAAACGTCATGATCCGGAGTTGAACGCCCAAAACATGTCATAACTCAAAGTTCAACGCCAAGAAATGCCTTAGCTCGTGGATTGATCAAGCTCAGCCCAAGCACACACCAAGTGGGCCCCGGAAGTGAATTTATGCATCAATTACTTACTCATGTAAACCCTAGAAGCTAGTCTAGTATATATAGGACATTTATCTATTGTATTAGACATCTTTTGACCACTTTAAACTCATTATTCATTCGGTCACTTGATCATGGAGAGGGCTGGCCATTCGGCCATGCCTGAACCCTTTGCTTATGTATTTTCAACGGTGGAGTTTCTGCACACCATAGATTAAGGGTGTGGAGCTCTGCTGTACCTCAAGTATCAATGCAATTCTATCTTCTTTTATTCGGTCTCTATCTTATTCTTATTCCAAGATATTCATTCGTACCCAAGAACATGATGAATGTGATGAGTTAGATAACCCTCATTATTATTCTCACTTATGAACGCGCGTGATTGACAACCACTTCCGTTCTACATGCAACAAGGCTTGAATGTGTATCTCTTAGATTCCCCAACAGAATCTTCGTGGTATAAGCTAGATAGATGGCGGCATTTATGAGGATCCGGAAAGTCCAACCTTGTCTGTGGTGTTCCGAGTAGGATCCTGGGAATCCGGAAAGTCCAACCTTGTCTGTGGTGTTCCGAGTAGGTTCCGGTAATGAATGACTGTGACGTGCTTCAAACCTGTAACCTGCTGGGCGTTAGTGACAGACGCAAAAGAATCAATGGTCTCCAGTAGGAGCGAGAACCAACCGGTGATTGGCCGTACTGTGACAGAGTGCGTGAGCATTAGCTTTCACTGCGAGGATGGGATGTAGCCATCACCATGGGTGATGCCTCCAGACTGGTTAGCTGTGCGAGTGACAGCCGCATAGGATATTTCCCCGAGAGGATTGAAGTAGCCACAGCTGATGTGTGAACCCCTATACAAAGCTTGCCATGGAAAGGAGTAGGAAGGATTGAGTAGAAGCAGTGGGAAGGCAGACGTCCGTGAGGCATACAGCACCTCCATACACTTATCTGAAATTCTCACCAATGAATCTACATAAGTATTTCTATCCTTTTTATTATTTATTTTCTATTTTATTATTCCTATCCTCGAACCCATAAATAATGTTTAATCTCCCTAACTGAGATTTGCAAGGTGACCATAGCTTGCTTCATACCAACAATCTCTGTGGATTCGACCCTTACTCACGTAAGGTTTATTACTTGGACGACCCAGTACACTTGCTGGTTAGTTGAACGGAGTTGTGAAAATAAACAGTGCCCTAAGAGTAAACTCATCAAAGTATAAAGAACATGTGATCACAATTTCGTCCACCAAGTTTTTGGCGCCGTTGCCGGGGATTGTTCGAGTATGGACAACTGACGGTTCATCTTGTTGCTCAGATTAGGTAATTTTCTTTTCAAAAATCTTTTTCAAAATTTTTCTTTTCTTTTTTCGTTTTCTTCAAAAATATTTTCGAAAAAAATATTTAAAATAAAAAAATACAAAAAAATTAGAAAATCATAAAAATAAAAAATATTTTGTGTTTCTTGTTTGAGTCTTGTGTTAATTTTTAAGTTTGGTGTCAATTGCATGCTTTTAAAAATTTTCTTGCAATTTTCGAAAATCCCATGCATTCATAGTGGTTCTTCATGATCTTCAAGTTGTTCTTGACAAGTCTTCTTGTTTGATCTTGATGATTTCATGTTTTTGGTGTTTGTTGTTTTCATGTGCAGTTTTGTTTGTTAGAATCCATGCATTAAAGATTTCTAATGTTTTCTTTGCATTTTTTTTGTTCTTGATGTTCATCATGATCTTCAAGTGTTGGTGTTCATCTTGACATTCATGTTATCTTGTGTCTTGATCCAAATTTTCATGTTGGTGTTCTTTAAAATTCATATCTTTTCCATTCTCCATCATTTGTGACTTGTCAAATTTTCATTTTTGTTTTTGTGTTTTCTTTAAAATTTAAAAATCAAAAATATCTTTTCTTTTTATAAATTTCGAAATTTTCTTTTTCAAATATTTTCAAATTTATTTTTCTTTCGAAATTAGCTAATAATTAATGTGATTGGTTCAAAAATTTGAAGTTTGTTACTTTCTTGTTAAGAAAGGTTCAATCTTTAAATTCTAGAATCTTATCTTGTAGTTTCTTGTTAGTTAAGTCATTTTAAAAATTAAATCTTTTTCAAAATATCTTTTTCTTAAAAATCTTATCTTTTTTATCTTATCTTTTTCAAAATTTTATATTTTTCAAAATTTGATTTCAAAATATCTTATCTAACTTCTTATCTTCTTATCTTTTTCAAATTTGATTTCAAATCTTTTTCAATCAACTAACTAACTTTTTGTTTGTTACTTATCTTTTTCAAAACCACCTAACTACTTCTCTCTCTTCTATTTTCGAAAATATCTCTCTCTTTTTCAAAAATTCTTTTTAATTAATTAATTGTTTCAAATTTTAATTTTAATTACATTTATCTTTAATTTTCGAAAATTACTAACTCCTTTTCAAAATTATTTTCGAATTCTCCCTCCTCTTCTCTTCTTCTATTTAATTATTTAATTACTAACACTTCTCTCCACCTCTCTTCATCCAAAAATCCGAACCCTCTTCTCCATTCTTCTACCCCTTCTTTTTCTACTAACATAAAGGAATCTCTATACTGTGACATAGAGGATTCCTCTTTCTTTTCTTGCACTCTTGTTGAAACAGATCTGAAAGGACTCTAAGAGAAGCTAAATTGCAACAATCCAGAAGAAACCTTCTAGAAATTTTCGAACAAGAGAAAGAAATGGCAGCTGAAAATAATAATAATAATGCAAGGAGAATGCTTGGTGACTTCACTAAGCCAACGTCCAAGTTTGATGGAAGAAGCATATCCATTCCTGCCATTGGAGCCAATAACTTTGAGCTTAAGCCTCAACTAGTTGCTTTAATGCAACAAAACTGCAAGTTTTATGGACTTCCATCTGAAGATCCCTATCAGTTTTTAACTGAGTTCTTGCAGATCTGTGACACTGTAAAGACGAATGGAGTTAATCCTGAAGTCTACAGACTCTTGCTTTTCCCTTTTGCTGTAAGAGACAGAGCTAGAGTATGGTTGGATTCACAACCCAAAGATAGCCTGGACTCATGGGATAAGCTTGTCACTGCATTCTTAGATAAATTCTTTCCTCCTCAAAAGCTGAGCAAGCTGAGAGTGGATGTTCAAACCTTCAAACAAAAAGATGGTGAATCCCTCTATGAAGCTTGGGAAAGATACAAGCAGCTGACCAAGAGATGTCCATCTGACATGTTTTCAGAATGGACCATATTAGATATATTCTATTATGGTCTCTCTGAGTTTTCGAAAATGTCACTAGACCATTCTGCAGGTGGATCTATTCACCTGAAGAAAACGCCTGAAGAGGCTCAAGAATCATTGACATGGTTGCAAACAACCAGTTTATGTACACCTGAGAGGAATTCCGTGAATAATGGGGTACCTCAGAAGAAAGGAGTTCTTGAAATTGATGCTCTGAATGCCATATTGACTCAGAACAAATGTTGACTCAACAGGTCAACATGATCTCTCAGAATCTGAATGGATTGCAACATGCATCCAACAGTCCTAGAGAGGTAGCTTCTGAAGAAGCTTATGATCCTGAAACCCTGCCATGGCAGAGGTTAATTACTTAGGTGAACCTTATGGAAACACCTATAACTCATCATGGAGAAATCATCCAAATTCTCATGGAAGGATCAACAAAAACCTCAACAAGGTTTTTAACAATGGTGGACGCAACAGGCTGAATAATAGTAAGCCATATCCATCATCTTCTCAGCAACAGACAGAGAATTCTGAACAAAACAATTCTAATTTAGCCAATATAGTCTCTGATCTGTCAAAGGCCACTTTCAGTTTCATGAATGAAACAAGATCCTCCATTAGAAATCTGGAGGCACAAGTGGGCAGCTGAGTAAGAAGTTATTGAAACTCCTCCCAGTGTTCTCCCAAGCAATACAGAAGAGAATCCAAAAGGAGAATGCAAGGCCATTGATTTAATCAAAGTGGCCGAATGCACAAGGGAGGAGGAGGACGAAAATCTAGTGAGGAAGACCTCCTGGGACGTCCTCAAGCAAGAAGGAGTTTCCTATTAAGGATCCTGAGGAATCTGAGGCTCATCTAGAGACCATAGAGATTCCTTTAAATCTCCTTCTGCCATTCATGAGCTCTGAAGAATATTCATCCTCTGAAGAGAATGAAGATGTGACTGGAGAGCAAGTTGCTCAATACTTAGGAGCTATCATGAAGCTGAATGCCAAGCTGTTTGGTAATGAGACTTGGGAAAGTGAACCTCCCTTGCTCATTAGTGAACTAGATACTTGGATTCAGAAAACTCTACCTCAAAAGAAACAAGATCCTGGCAAGTTTCTAATACCTTGTATCATTGGCACCATGAGCTTTGAAAAAGCTCTATGTGATCTGGGGTCAGGGATAAATCTTATGCCACTCTCTGTAATGGAGAAGCTGGGGATCATTGAGGTACAACCTGCCTTGTTCTCATTACAATTGGCAGATAAGTCCATAAGACAAGCTTATGGAATAGTGGAGGACGTGCTAGTAAGGGTTGAAGGCCTTTACATCCCTACTGATTTCATAATCCTAGACACTAGGAAGGAAGATGATGAATGCATCATCCTAGGAAGACCTTCCTAGCCACAGCAGGAGCTGTGATAGATGTCAACAGAGTGAGTTAGTCCTTCAATTGAATGGGGACTACCTTGTGTTTCAGGCACATGGCCATCCCTCTGTGACAAAAGAGAGTAAGCATGAAGAGCTTCTCTCAGTTCAGAGTCAAGAAGAGCCCACACAGTCAAACTCTAAGTTTGGTGTTGTGAAGCCACAACCAAACTCTAAGTTTGGTGTTCAAACCCCATATCCAACTCTAAGTTGGTGTTGGGAATACCACACTTAAGTTGACCTGATCACCTTGTGGCTCCATGAGAGCCACTGTCAAGCTATTGACATTAAAGAAGCGCTTGTTGGGAGGCAACCCAATTTTATTTATCTAATTTTATTTTATTTTGTTTCTTTGTTATTTTTGTGTTTTATTAGGTACATGATCATGAGGAGTCACGAAAAATTCAAAAAAAAATTAAAAACAGAGTCAAAAACAGAAGAAAAAAATTTTCACCCTGGAGGTAGCGCAGACTGGCGTTCAACGCCAGTAAGATGCATCTGTCTGGCGTTCAACGCCAGAACAGAGCACCATTCTGGCGCTGAACGCCCAATACAAGCAACAACCTGGCGTTAAACACCAGGATGGTGCACGAAGAGGACAATCTGGCGCTGAACGCCAGAAACATGCATTACATGGGCGTTGAACGCCCAGAACATGCACAAATGGGCGTTTGAACGCCAGGATGATGCATGGAGGCATGTTACATGCCTATATGGTGAAGGAATGGTATTTGTTTTCACCTCAGGATCTGTGGACCCCACAGGATCCTCACCTCAGGATCTGTGGACCCCACAGGATCCCCACCTAACATATTCACACCTTACCTTCTAATCCTAGTTTTTGTGAATGTGATTACTCTTCCCCATGTCATACTTCCCAACATCTTCTTCATCAATCACCTCAATTCCTCTTCCCAATTACCCCATTCACCATTCACATCAACCCCCTCTTCCCCATAAACCCCACCTACCTCCATAAAATTCAAATTCACTTTCCCACCCATTCCCACCCAAATTGGCCGAACCTATACCCTCCCCTCTCCCTATAAATACCCTTCCCTTCTTCATCATTTTCACACAACACAAATACCTTCTTCTCCCATATAGCCGAACCTACTCTCTCCCTCTCCTCCATATTCTCTTCTTCTCCTTCTACTTTTCTTTTCTTTCTTGCTCGAGGACGAGCAAAATTTTAAGTTTGGTGTGGTAAAAGCATAAGCTTTTTTTGTTTTTCCATTACCAATGGCACCTAAGGCCGGAGTTTCCTCAAGAAAAGGGAAAGGGAAAGCAAAAGCTTCCACATTCGAGTCTTGGGAGAAGGAGAGATTTATCTCCAAAAGCCATCAAGACCACTTCTATGATGTTGTGGCAAAGAAGAAAGTGATCCCTGAGGTCCCTTTCAAGCTCAAGAAAAATGAGTATCCGGAGATCCGACATGAAATTCAAAGAAGAGGTTGGGAAGTCTTAGCCAACCCCATGCAACAAGTTGGAATTCTAATGGTTCAAGAGTTCTATGCCAATGCATGGATCACTAGGAACCATGACCAAAGTATGAACCCAAGCCCAAAGAATTATCTCACAATGGTTAGGGGGAAATACTTGGATTTTAGTCCGGAAAATGTGAGGTTGGCGTTTCACTTACCCATGATGCAAGGTGATGAACGCCCCTACACAAGAAGGGTCAACTTTAACCAAAGGTTGGACCAAGTCCTTATGGACATATGTGTGGAAGGCGCCCAATGGAGAGTAGACTCCAAAGGCAAGCCAGTCCAACTAAGAAGACTGGACCTCAAGCCTGTAGCTAGAGGATGGTTGGAGTTCATTCAAAGATCCATCATCCCTACAAGCAACCGATCTGAAGTTACTGTGGATCGGGCCATCATGGTTCATAGCATCATGATTGGAGAGGAGGTGGAAGTTCATGAAGTCATCTCCAATGAACTCTACAAAATAGCTGACAAGCCTTCATACATGGCACGGCTAGCCTTCCCCCACCTTATATGCCATCTATGTTACTCAGTGGAGTTATCATAGAAGGAGATGTCTCCATTGAAGAAGACAAGCCCATCACCAAGAAAAGGATGGAGCAATCAAGAGAAGTTCCTCACGGCCATCAAGAAGAACATGAGGAAGTTCATCATCAACAAATGCCTCAAGGAATGCACTTTCCTCCCAACAACTATTGGGAGCAACTCAATACCTCTTTAGAAGATTTGAGCCATAATGTTGAACAATTAAGGATGGAACATCATGAGCACTCCATCATTCTCCAAGAAATAAGAGAAGATCAAAGAGCAATGAGGGAGGAGCAACAAAGGCAAGGAAGGGACATAGAAGAGTTGAAGAACATCATTGGTCCTTCAAGAAGAAGACGCCACTAGAGGTGGATTCATTCCTTGTTCTTTATTTCTTTCTGTTTTCGGTTTTTAATTTATTGTGTTTATCTATGTTTTGTGTCTTTATTTCATGATCATTAGTATGTAACCATGCCTTAAAGCTATGAATAAAATCCATTGGTCCTTCACCTCTCTTAAAAGAAAAATGTTTTAATTCAAAAGAACAAGAAGTACATAGATTTCGAAAATAGCTCTTGAATTTAAATTAATTATATTGATGTGGTGACAATACTTTTTATTTTCTGAATGAATGCTTGAACAGTGCATATGTCTTTTGATATTGTTGTTTATGAATGTTAAAATTGTTGGCTCTTGAAAGAATGATGAACAAAGAGAAATGTTATTGATGATCTGAAAAAAAACATCATGAAATTGATTCTTGAAGCAAGAAAAAGCAGTGAAAAAAAAAGGGGGGGGGGCGAAAATTTCAAAAAGCAAGGATCCAAGGCTTTGAGCATTAATGGATAGGAGGGCCCAAGGAAATTAAATCCAGGCCTAAGCGGCTAAATCAAGCTGTCCCTAACCATGTGCTTGTGTCATGAAGGTCCAAGTGAAAAGCTTGGGACTGAATGGTTAAAGTCGTGATCCAAAGCAAAAGAGTGTGCTTAAGAGCTCTGGACACCACTAACTGGAGACTTTAGCAAAGCTAAGTCACAATCTGAAAAGGTTCACCCAGTTATGCGTCTGTGGCATTTATGTATCTGGTGGTAATACTAGAAAACAAAATGCTTAGGGCCACAGCCAAGACTCATAAGTAGCTGTGTTCAAGAATCAACATGCTTAACTAGGAAAGTCAATAACACTATCCAAAATTCTAAGTTCCTAGAGAAGCCAATCATTCTGAACTTCAAAGGAAAAAGTGAGATGCCAAACCTGTTCAGAAGCAAAAAGCTACAAGTCCCGCTCATCTAATTAAATTAATATTCATTGACATTCTGGAATTTATAGTATATTCTCTTCTTTTTATCCTATTTGATTTTCAGTTGCTTGGGGACAAGCAACAATTTAAGTTTGGTGTTGTGATGAGCGGATAATTTATACGCTTTTTGGCATAGTTTTTACATAGTTTTTAGTAAGTTTAAGCTACTTTTAGGGATGTTTTCATTAGTTTTTATGTTAAATTCACATTTCTGGACTTTACTATGAGTTTGTGTGTTTTTCTGTGATTTCAGGTAAATTCTGACTGAAATTGAGGGATTCGAGCAAAACTCTGATAAAGGCTGACAAAAGGACTGCTGATGCTGTTGGATTCTGACCTCCCTGCACTCGAAATGGATTTTCTGGAGCTACAGAACTCCAAATGGCGCGCTCTCAACGGCATTGGAAAGTAGACATCCAGGGCTTTCCAGCAATATATAATAGTCCATGCTTTATTCGAAGAATGACGACGTAACTTGGCGTTAAACGCCAAGTTCATGCTGCTGTCTGGAGTTAAACGCCAGAAAAACGTCATGATCCGGAGTTGAACGCCCAAAACATGTCATAACTCAAAGTTCAACGCCAAGAAATGCCTTAGCTCGTGGATTGATCAAGCTCAGCCCAAGCACACACCAAGTGGGCCCCGGAAGTGAATTTATGCATCAATTACTTACTCATGTAAACCCTAGAAGCTAGTCTAGTATATATAGGACATTTATCTATTGTATTAGACATCTTTTGACCACTTTAAACTCATTATTCATTCGGTCACTTGATCATGGAGAGGGCTGGCCATTCGGCCATGCCTGAACCCTTTGCTTATGTATTTTCAACGGTGGAGTTTCTGCACACCATAGATTAAGGGTGTGGAGCTCTGCTGTACCTCAAGTATCAATGCAATTCTATCTTCTTTTATTCGGTCTCTATCTTATTCTTATTCCAAGATATTCATTCGTACCCAAGAACATGATGAATGTGATGAGTTAGATAACCCTCATTATTATTCTCACTTATGAACGCGCGTGATTGACAACCACTTCCGTTCTACATGCAACAAGGCTTGAATGTGTATCTCTTAGATTAAAGAGATACCCCAACAGAATCTTCGTGGTATAAGCTAGATAGATGGCGGCATTTATGAGGATCCGAAAAGTCCAACCTTGTCTGTGGTGTTCCGAGTAGGATCCTGGGAATCCGGAAAGTCCAACCTTGTCTGTGGTGTTCCGAGTAGGATTCCGGTAATGAATGACTGTGACGTGCTTCAAACCTGTAACCTGCTGGGCGTTAGTGACAGACGCAAAAGAATCAATGGATTCTATTCCAGTAGGAGCGAGAACCAACCGGTGATTGGCCGTACTGTGACAGAGTGCGTGAGCATTAGCTTTCACTGCGAGGATGGGATGTAGCCATCAACCATGGGTGATGCCTCCAGACTGGTTAGCTGTGCGAGTGACAGCCGCATAGGATATTTCCCCGAGAGGATTGAAAGTAGCCACAGCTGATGGTGAACCCCTATACAAAGCTTGCCATGGAAAGGAGTAGGAAGGATTGAGTAGAAGCAGTGGGAAGGCAGACGTCCGTGAGGCATACAGCACCTCCATACACTTATCTGAAATTCTCACCAATGAATCTACATAAGTATTTCTATCCTTTTTATTATTTATTTTCTATTTTATTATTCCTATCCTCGAACCCATAAATAATGTTTAATCTCCCTAACTGAGATTTGCAAGGTGACCATAGCTTGCTTCATACCAACAATCTCTGTGGATTCGACCCTTACTCACGTAAGGTTTATTACTTGGACGACCCAGTACACTTGCTGGTTAGTTGAACGGAGTTGTGAAAATAAACAGTGCCCTAAGAGTAAACTCATCAAAGTATAAAGAACATGTGATCACAATTTCGTCCACCACTCTGCATCTCATGGCTGTAATTCAGTTTGCCCGAGTTGCTGCCTTTACCCGAGACTCCCGATAACCTTCTCGCGTGCAGTGAATAGACTGACTAATGTGTATCTTTGATTTCTTCTGGATCTTGTCGAAGTTCGTGTTCCTTATTTTAGTAACGAATCCAACTTTCTTTGCATAATTTGCATAAAATTCCTGTGCCAGAGGCAATGAATCAAAACACATTTCTATGACTGGAATTTTCTCTTCACTGATCCCACTATGATCCGACAACTGTAGTGTCAATTCACAAAACCAAATACGAATTAAAACTAGCATTAAGCCATTAACACAAACTATAACGCGATGACAAACAATAGGGAATAATTCAAATCTCGTGTCTTAAGTCCAACTCATCCTTTCTCATCACAATGACGTCGGTAATTTCGTCGACCTTCAATTAAAGACACCGGAAAAAACTTTTATCAACTTGAGATCCTTACTATATAATGAATCACTCCAATAAAAAACATAAAAAAAGTACAAACACATATGGGAGTCAAGCATACTTTATTGTAAAAAACATCTAATTAACATGAATAAGAAACATTCACATAACATATTGTCATTAAATTTCATGCAATGCAGGACCAGCCTATCCAAGATACCTTAGACCTCTCTTGAATAACAACTTCACCCACACTCAATTCTTCATTCCCTTCGTTTGAATTGATCAATGTGCTATTCGATCCATCTTCCGGGGTTGAGAACTCCATGGACGTTACTCTTTTCCGGAAGCTTTGAACTGTGACGACAGCTTCTTTGTGCAGGAAACGCTATGCTTGATGGTCTTTGCGGGAGAACCATGCTCACGAACATCACGGCTAATGGTGGCACAAACCGGGGAGAAGCGACGAGGGAGCCACGGGTTGAATGATTCGATGGAGAGGATGGAGGCAATTGATGAGAAGAAGAGTGAATTATTGCACCGTTTTCGGGAAGAACTTGCACCACGATCAATCGCAGCACCGCTAATAGCCTTAAGGACCGAAGATAACCGATAAGGGAGCGCCGTGAGTATGTCTTGGATGGAGGAGGTTGGTGCCTTTACTGTTTGGATGAGAGCTCAGATGCACCGCAACCATGGAGAGGGAGAGAGAGTGAAGACTCGGAAGCGTTGTGGACTTTTACCGTGATTTCTGTCGGGAGGTTCTCAACATATCCCTTTAAATTTGATTTTGGCATTAAAAACTATTAATAACAAATATTTTGAATTATAAATGAATAAAATTAATTAAGATAATTATAAATAATTAAGTTGTTCAATTCTTAACTGGTTAGAAGTTAATTTCATATACTTTTTCTTCTACAATATTTGGTTGGAATTCCGTTATATTTTGTGAGGATGAAAAGACCCTTGAGCTGAACGAGTAATAAATAAGGCTCAAATACGAGAGAGGTGTTTTTTTTTTTGGGGGGGTCATTAAATATGAGAGAGAGTTATCCATACACTAAAATCCCAAATGTTTACCAAAAACATGGCCCAAATAAAAAGAAAGAAAGTGAGTGTGTAGTGGGTTGTGACAAAGGAAAAATCATGTGTTCATTCTTATCACTCTAATTGAGAAAGTAAAGTAAAACAAAAAGCATTATAAAGAGGATCAACGATAAACATAAAAGATTAACGAGGTTGAATAGAAGTTGTAATTGAAAGAAAAATTATTCTCATAACAAGAAAGATTAGAAAGGGTATGCCTAAAATAAGTACAATAATTATGTGTTTATTGGATGCGTTATATTTATATAGATCATTAAATTTGATTAGATAAAAATTAAATACTAATATGAAAAAAAAGTATTGATGAACTCTAATAAATATAGAATATCCTAATACATAAATAAATGCTTTAAATAACAATAATTTAATACACAATACTTTAATGGATAACATAATCTTTTATTCATAAATAATTAAATATAAAATATATAAATACAAAAATATAAGTATTTTTATTCAATAAAATTAATTATTATGTAAAAAAATTTTATTATGATATTAAAAAATTATATTAAATAAAATTTTAAACTATAATATATAAAAATATAAAATAATTAAAATTTTATTTTATATTACTTGACAAATAATTAGATTATTATATTTAAAATTTATTAACTAACTAATTTTATTAAAGATATTATTATATAATATAATTTTTCATCAAAATATTTTAAAAATATAATTTATTTAAAATATTATATATAGTATATGAAAATATTAACTTTTTATTTTTTAATCTTCTTTAAAAACAGAATAAATAATATAATTCTTAAAACATGCCTATCATATTACATATTTACTTATATTAGTAATACCTAAACTTATCAAACTTAGGTAATTAAAAATATAAAACATATAAATACAAAAAAATAAAAATATTTTGGAAATATTATGACATTTACACTAATGTTTCATATATATATATATATATATATATATATATATATATATATATATATATATCTTATTATAAATATATAATTTTAAATATTATATATATGAAACTTTAAATGTTAATTTTAATAAATAAAAAATATTTATTTTTTGTATTTATATATTTTATATTTTTAATTATGTAAATTTCATTAGTTTAAATCTTACTAATATAATTTAATATATAATGTGATAGGTATGTATTTAGAATTATATTATTTTTATTTTATTTTTCTAAAAAAAATTAAAAAAATAAAAAATTAATATTTTCATGTATTATATATAATATTTAAATAAATTATATTTTTAAAATATTTTGATGAAAAATTATTTTATATAATAATATCTTTAACAAAATTAGTTAATTAATAAATTTTTTAATAATAATCTAATTATTTGTCAAGTAATATAAAATAAAATTTTAATTATTTTATATTTTTATGTTACAGTTTAAAATTTTATTTTAATATAATTTTTTAATATTATAAAAATTTATTGTATAATAATTAATTTTATTGAATAAAAAATACTAATATTTTTGTATTTATATATTTTATATTTAATTATTTAAAAATAAAAAATTTTGTTGCCATTTAAAGTATTAGGTATTAAAGTATTGTCATTTAAAATATTTATTTATGTATTAAGATATTCTGTATTTACTAGAGTCTATCAATGCTTTTCTTTCATATTAGCCTTTGATTTTTATCTAATTAAATCTAATGGTTTATATAAACGTGGCGCATCGAATAAATACATAATTGTTGTGCTCATTTTAGACATACCAAATTATAACATATAGATAGAGAAAAGAAAATTAAAGGGAAACATTGAACAAGACAGCTTAAAAAAAACCAGAAAATGAAAAATAGATCTTTTGTCTTCTTCCATGCATATATATGTAGCAGTCAAAGCGCAAATAAAAAAATTAATATGCAATAGTCACTATCATAACATCATCGTTAATTAATAAAATGAGAAAAATAATACCAGTAGAGTATGGTAATTCGAAAAATAGTAGATACCAACACTTTGAGTTAAAAAATATATTAGTTCAAATACAAATCAAATATAAGAAAAAATATTGATCATCTAACATTCTTTGTAAGGTTAATTAAAATATGAAAGCCGCAATAAATGCTCAATATAATGAAAATTAACCTACTGGGAGGATTTCCACCACTAATTAAATTCATAGAACAAAAAAGTCCTATATATATGTTTGTGCGTGTGTGTGTGTGTGTACTTAGCACAAACCATGAACAAGAATGGAAAGTCAACGTTATTATTTTCAAATCAACACTAGTTGATGATGAATACATGCTTGCAAATTAAAAGTAGTTCATAAGAGAAGGCTTTTTAATTAATGACATTATTTTGATACCATTTATCTTTATTGAAATAAAAACAATCAAAATTTAGAAAGGAGGTTATTGACGACCTTCCTCATCTCTAACTTATTTTCCATATGAAACAACATGCAATACATACTGGAATTTGGAAAGAAATTAAATTCCTTATTTTATATATATTATATAGGAAAAGAAGATCAGAGTGTTCTATCCAATAATTGGAACCCTTTTAACAATTCCAGCTTTGTTGATCCAAACCCAAACCCTATCACATCGATAATCAGTGGTTACTATGCTTCCTTCAGGCACAATTATAGCATTCACCAACGGATTTTCCCTCTCAATTCTTGCCTCTGCCACTGTTCCTTCAAATCCAACCAATTCGGGCCATGAACTCTTTCCTGCACACAATCCAATTCAATATAAACATATAGTATGTATTAATCATGACTTATTATAGAGACACCAAAAAAATCATGACTTATTATAGAGTATGCATATTAATTAATATAAACATATTATTTACCTTCGCAACCAGTACTCATGTTTGCCTCTTCTAAATCCCTAAGCTAGATTTGTGTGACTTTATAGTTTCTTTCTTTTTGGCTAATTGCAACTATTATTTTTCGACATGAATGAATTTCAATCTATAGCAGGGGTATTTATAGTTGGCGAGCTCAACAATATGTTTTTCTTTCTTATATTTTAATTTTAATAAAATGTATATTGACTTGACTTTTTTCTATGTGATCCTGGGACGAATAGTTTCAAGATAAACGTATTACCAATGGAGTTGTCATACCTGTAATGTACATATATCAAATAAGACATTCAAATGAAATCAATTTGAATATAGACAAAATATCGATCTGATCCAAATTAAAATTATCAGTTCAAATTAAATTAAGTATTTACATTTTTTATATTCAGATACGATCCCATCTACAAATTACAAACACAAATGACAAATCAGATATCAAATATATCTGATAAAAAAAAAAAATAAACGAATCAAGCCAATCTTGTCAAATTAAACAAATCTTGCCACACCGCTTAGTAGTGATAAGCTAGAGAGAACGATAACAAACTATATATTGATACTTATACCCCAAATAAATAAATAAATAAATTGTTATTACTATTGTGTCCAGTAATTAATTAGATTATTGTTTCAATTGCCAGTGAAACAGAAGAGTTTATTAGCTAAAATCTAAAACTAGAGGCACACACAAATTGAAAAGGTATATATTTTTATTTATTTATTTATTTTGTGGATATACGGATCCATAATTACAAATGTGAAATCTGCGATTCAATATCTTATTTAACTACAAATTGAATCAAATCGAATCTAATAATACATGCGGATCGAATGCGTATAATCTTGATCGCATGTCGGATCCGGATTTGTATACCAATAAGTATGTTGTCAACGTTTTCAATATTACGCAATCGGTGTTCTTGTTTGATGCCTCATTGTATTCAAAGATTTACGCGTATGCATGCAGGTACGGCTTAGTACAAGTTTGGCAACTGAATATTATGGATAAGTACAATAGAGTGGAACTTAGCTTCATTATTCAAAGTGGAAACTACTTCCCCTTATTTGTTGTGCTGCGCATCGGTTCAAATTAAAAACTAATATAGTTTAAATTAAACTAAAGGTTAAGTACGATTTTGTTGTTATTGATCTATTATCTTAATTTGTATAAGATGTTGAAGGTGATTGCTGACAAGTTGACTACATTATAGAAGAAATTTATGTGGTGTAAAGAGAATGATAACTATGGTATATCTCTAATAAAGTGGAAAGTGGTTCAAACATAAAAAAAAGTTGAAAAATAGGGAGTTGAAGATGCAGTGTTGAATAATACAACGCTTCTCTTTAAGTGGTAGTGACAATTTTTAAAAGAGGATTATCTGTTGTGGAAGAAGATTGTTTGTTCTTGTAACAATTTAAACCCTAATGTAATGCTATCAAATCAGACTTTACTAGTAAAAGGTGACACGTAAAAAGACATCTATCAGTTGAATATAAAAGAACAACAGGTGAAAGATAAAATTATTAGTGGGCTGGCGATGGAAGTAGAAAATGGAAGAAAAATTCTATTTTGGAAAGATAATTGGGTTCAAGGTGATCCTTCGAAAGCAAGTTTCCAAGGCTCTTATCTATTTCAAACCAACAAGGATCTGTGATAGAGGACTATGGATTTGGAATTGGTTAGACTGGATTTGAAATTTTCATTGGAGGAGAGAGTTGTTCCAATAGGAGTTGGAACTTGTTCATCAACTTCATGATAGGTTAAGGCCAGTGAAGCTATCAACTGGTAGAGAGGATAATCTTGTTTAGAAATTTGATAATAAAGGTGTTTTTTCTACTAACTCTTTTGTGCAGATGTTGCAATCGGAGACCCTTTCAAAAGAGATTACGAGCTATAGTTTCATAAGTCCAATTTGAAAAGGGTTGGTACCTCCGAGAGTTGAACTTTTTGGGTGGTTTGTTCTAGTCAGTAGGGTGAATAAAGAGAGGTTGAGTAGATTAGGCGTTATTCATTAGAGTGACAATATATGTGTCCTGTGTAAAAAGAATATGAAATTTGTTATCATTTATTTCTTTTATGTGAATTTACGTAGCAGATGTAGTGTGCTTGGTTGAGGTGTTTTCATAGAGTTTGGGTTGTACTAGGAACTATCAAAGGCCTGTTTGAGAGTTGGACTGGCATGCCTAATAGAAAAGAGGATCGGAGCAGAAGATGTGGCTGACTAAATTCTTTGCAGTGATTTGGAACATCTGGTTGGAACGCAATGACAGAATTTTCAACAATAAAGAAGCAGGTGTTGAGATCATACAAAGAAGAACGTTTTTGAACTATAAAGAGTGAACTAGTATCGATCCTGTTGGTTGTTGATGATATTACAGGAGATGACAGGAGATTGATAATCTTTGTGTTTAGGTTTGTTTTTGCTGCGTCTGTTTGTTTGTTGCTCTATTTTAGTGTGTTAAACTTTTTTTGTTTAAAAAAAATATGATTTTAGTAAAAAACTTTTTTAATTTTTAACTTTTTTTGTATACAGAATTGTCTTTAAATTTTAATATAATTTTAACCATAAGGACTAAAATTATATTTAACCCATAAACTAATATTTCAATTTTTTTTAATATTTTAAAAAAAATATTAGAGAAATAACATGTTTTATTAGTCAATATTTTATTTTTATATTATAAAAATTTAAGATTTAATTTTTAAAATTTAATATAAAAATAATTTTATTGACTAAATATTAATAAAAAAACAAATTTTATTGATTATATAACATTGCTCAATATTTTATATTTTTATTATATATACATGCATGTAAGTTTATTTATTTTATTAAATTGTGCTTATACATATAATAAAGTCAAATAAATATATCGTATCCTTCTCTTAAGAATAAGTCAATCCAAATCTAAATCTCCATTAATACATGTTCGGTACGTAAAATCATCCCGGTAAAGTCGTATTATTGCAAACATGAGACAACCGAGAAAGTTATAGGAAGCTTTGGTTTATGTATACGTTATGAAAGAGACGTGGAGATATAGATACAAAGTAGAGGAAAATAATAATAAGATCTTTAAAGATTTTGATTTCGTATTGAAGAAATATTAAATAGGTCCTTCAAGATAATAAATAAGGATTAATCTCTACGTACAAGTGATTTGAATTTACAAGTTTTACAAGTCTGAACGAAACCCACCCATTAAATACGTTGTTAGTCACCAAAAAAAAATACGTTGTTTGTTACATGCCTTTTTAATAGAATTTTAAATTAATTCAAATTAATTAACGCACAAATATATAACTTCTATTTTTCAAAAGATTTCGTTTCCTTTTTCGAGTTTCTTGCCAAATTTGTTGGATCTCCTTCATGTGTTCTCTCTTTGCTTCGTTTTTTTCGATTTTCATGGTTTCTGAAATCAAGCTTTGAAATCGTTTTGAAGATAATGGAACTTCAGAAATACACCCAAACAATAACAGAAATACACCCAAACAGTTACAGAAAGGATTACAGAAATACACCCAAACGGTTACAGAAATACACCCAAAGGATTACAAAAATACATCCAAAGGATTTAAGAAATACACACAAAACAGGGGGAGACAGTATATTTCTTCTTGAAATCTTTTAATGTTTTGCTGGTTAAGGATGAAGCACATGGCAGAGACAATCTAGAAGAAAAACCTAGAAGAACAGTAAAACAGTACCTTGAATAATCTTTCTTCCTTTTTTTTGGTGATTTTTTATGGAAATTTGTATCTTTTTTTCTTGATTTCTTCTACTCTTCGCGATGAGTTGGAACTTTTCTGCAGAATCGTAGTAGTTTGTTTTGAATGCCCCTTGAATCTTGATGGTTTGCGTTTTGATTGAGGAAGAAGAGGAAGAGTGAACGTGTTGTGGAAAGGACACGTATTTTTTTCTTGATAGTTTACGTTTTGATTGAGGAAGAAGACGAAGAGTGAACGTGTTGTTGAAGGAGCGCGTGTTTTTTTCTTAGACTTGGAGCAACTTGTATAGCATGTAAGCCAAAAAGGCTTGTACGTGTAGCAGGCCTCAAGGCCTCAATAAATAATAGACATATCAAATAGAGTTGTTTATATATTTTAGGGTAAAGTATTAAATTGGTCTCCTACGTTTGTTTTGATCTTTAAAGTTTAAAGTGTTTTATTTAAATACAAAAAAATTATTTATCTTCAATTTAGTCCCACCGTGAGGTCAAAGTTAAATAATTAACAGAATGTCCTACATTATAGTAGTATAAGAACAAGATCGATAATTTAGAGAACAAGTACATGTTCCAAAGGCACAAAATCAACCGTAGATGCATCAATACATTTATTTATTATTCTCCTTAATTCTATAGAAAATATTTCATTTAAATTATAAAAAGAATGATAAATAAATATATTGATGCATCTACAGTTGATTTTGTGCCTCTAGAGCTTGTACTTGTTCTCCAAATTATTGACATTGTTCTTATACCGCTATAATGTAGAATATTCCGTTAATTATTTAATTTTGATCTCACCGTAGAACTAAATTGAAGTTAAATGAAACTTTTTTGGATTCAAATAAGACACTTTAAACTTTAAAGACCAAAACAGAATTATGCCCAAACGTAGGGACCAATTTAATACTTTACCCCATATTTTATTATTTATAGTAGTACATGTTCCATTGCTAAATATAGAAATGATATAATTTTAGACCGTAAAATATTTATTATCTTAAATATTCATATAACCTTTACCAATTGCTCTTTATTTATAACAAATATTACTAAAATTGGTAAAATTTTGCTTCAAAAATTATTATATACATGACAATCTTTTATGAATAAATATGTTACTATCGTTAAATTTTATGTGATAAATTGATAAAAAGACATCACATATCCCTCGTTTACTATCATAGAAAATTAAACTGATATTTTTTTCAAAAATTAATTAATCTAAAATTAAAATACTTAAGAACCTAATTGCCATTTTACTATACAAATTATTAGTGTGTGTATATATATAGTCCGCCCAATACTATAGCGAAGAGTAAACATTACCCTTTTTTTAGTAAAAAAACCTCAGGAAAAAAAATTATCATGTACATTGCACATACTATGATACTAATTGTAAATTTAATAAAAATTTTCACTCTTCATCCAATTAACTTTTCAACATCGAACTCTCCATATTGTCCTTAGTAAAACAATGAACATAAAACAACAAAATTGTAGTGTCTATATTATCCCCTACAATAAACTTTCCCATAAATCAATGAATATATATATATATATATATATCATCCACCACCACTACCATCCACCACCATAAATTCATCATCATCTACAGTTGATCAGAAATCAATCACCATTTATTTTTCAACAAGAAAAAAAAGAGAACATAACGGGGGTACATCAACATTGAGAAATCAAGATGGGGGAGCAAATCTCAACAACATAGCACAGATCGGAGAAAGGAGAAGTTGAAGGCGACAGAGGAGAAAAACGACATAGCCGAAAAGCGACGGAGGTGGAGGCAAAGGCAAAGCAAATTAGTCACAATCATGAGCTAGAAGAAGTTGAGGAGAAGCTAGAGGTGATAGTCGGAGTAAGAAACGATAGCAACAAGACCCAACACCCACAGTTGCATTGCCAGATCAGCAACAATGGTGGCGCGACTGAGACCAGCGGTAGAGACAACAAACCAGATCTGAGAGCTTCCTTCATCATGGGAAGAGGGCGAAAAAGAGAGAGGAGAAAGGAGGGAGGAAAAAAGAGTGCAAAGGGAGAAGAGAAAGTGGGAAGAGGACTGTGGGAGAAGACAAACTTGAAATTTTGAAAAATAACAGGAGTAAAAGTAAATAATTTGTGCCTCGCATCTTATGTCTCTGTCTCAACTCTAAAGTGGTACACAAATCCACTCGTGTCTTATTTCTTGTCTTAACTAACCAAACAATAGAGTTATACTCTATGTCGTGAGTAGACACATCCACTAACCAAAAGCTTCCTTAAGTAACATGCATCATGCTATTAGACAAAGGATAATGTTGCATAGGGCGTATTTTTGAGTTAAGGTTTTGGGTACCGAATTTCCTCCTCAAACCTTTTCTTTCCGTCTCTCTTCAAACAGTTTTTAGAATATAGAATAAGTAAGCCCTTAAACTATTTTAGAATAACTTGTAATTTTTTACAGGAAAAAATCAAGTCTCTTGAAGCATTTAGCAAGGACTTCAGCATACATAAACCTGTACACAAGAGAAAGCAAAAAGATTTACAATGTTCCATATGGATTAAGAGGCACAGATTAAAAGGGATGCATGATGATCTAGAACTAATTGGGAAACATACTCTCGATTTTGCAGATAATATTAATTCATGTGAGTCTAGTTCTCTTTCGACGAGAAGGCTTATTTTTTGAAACATCCTTTGAGGAGGCAGTAACATCCTGCTGTGGATCTTCATCGCTATTGTCGAAGCTCTCTTCATCAAAACTTTCGGTTTTGTCTGTGTCTTCTTCCACTTGAGGAGATCTCTTAGCAGTGTCTTGTTTTGACAACTGATCTCGAAGATCTCTCAATTTTGATTTCTTGGAATTTAAGACCCCCAGAAACTAAAATAAATACAAGCAGATTCAAGATCTTTGTGATTGTAAGTACGATTAATTAACTACAATGATCAACAGTCGTTCTTGAGTGAAACAGGGCTCATCATGCTATGCAATCAAAGACAACTTCCAACAGACCACAGAGATTACCATAAAACAAATGCAAAGAGGTAAGAAGTTACCTTCGTATAGATTTGCGCTTCAAATTCAGCCTTCTCATTGGCGACTTTCTCACTTTGGGCTAAACATTTTTCAGCTTCCACTTTCATGTTCTCATACAATTCATTTTTCCGAATAACTTCCTCCTGTAAATGCATTGATGCATATAAACATGTCAAACCATACTTAATAAGAATTGCTTTTTATAGTTGAGTTAACACTTCTAACCCCAAATTAGCCAACTCATTTCGTGTTGTGTTCCTGACAGACATACAGGACCCGAATACACCGAACTTGAAAAATCATCAGAAAATTCCATATATTTCTAGATGAGATTATCAATTTATAATACTTTTAGATATTTATAAATGTCAAACTATCAAGTCTAATTACCTGTGCCAACCCATTAATAGAAAATATAAATGAATGAGTAAATAAAACAATGATGGAACAATACTATGAAGGTCTTAACCACTTCACTAACTCCGTTTGTCATAATATAAAAAGAATACAGGTTTTATTAGACATGATAAATTGATAATGGAGACCTTTAATCTCCCATTTCACCCAACTGAACAACGTTGCATAGTCATTACCAATAATCATCCCATGTATTTATCTTTAATACTAATTACTACTTATAAAGTCCATGAGTAGATACTAGATAGAAACCTAATTAACTCGACAGAAAAGCACTACCTACACGAGAAAGGTTTAGATTAAAGGAATGCCATGATAGGACAATTTCAAGGTCATTAACTTCTGGTTTATCAGGAACTAACAAATTTTCTTAAGAATGACATCTCCAACACGGTGCCGATTACGAACAAAGAAACAGAGAAACATAAAGAGGCAAGTGAAATTCGTCGGGCGAAATAATCTTACACTAAGTGTTATATTTGCATCCATGAGAAAGTCCAAGATTTCTGCAGTAGTTTTTTTACAGTTAGGAGACTGCTTGCATTTCCATCTCCATTGAAGAGTCATACCTTCCTTCTCAAATGTCCATGACAACTGCAATGTTCATAAGAATTACATAAACAACAGTAATAGCAGTACCTTAAGCAACCAAATAATCAAGACACACTGAAATCTTCAAGGTATCAACCCAGCAATAAATGAATACTCTGTCTCACTCTCACAAGTTCTGTTTCTTCCTTCAAATTCAGCACAAATATGCATTCCGTAAATTTCAATCGCAGAGTAAACTACTAACCCAAAACACACTACAGTAGCAATAAAAACACAAGAGTTTACCCTTTTATGGCCATCACCAGCATCAGCAAAGTCATAAACGGAACCAGGTTGCTGAAACCCTAAGTATCGTTCAGCCAACTCCACATACTCCGAAACTGGTTGGTCCCACTGAGAAGCACGCTGGTTCACCTCCTCCTCCGAAGCTTCAAAAGATCAGAACTTGATTATGGTTTTGGCATTAAATTAGAAATGGGTAACGGAAAACGAGAGAAAAGACGAAGGGTTTGAAGGGTACCGTTGCAGAACCAGGCGTTGAAGCCATCGGTGATGGCAAGGTCGAAGCGGGTGGGGAACCAAGTTCCCTTGACAAAGATGGGTTCTCCTTCTGTGCTGTTAACTGGAATCAAGAGCTTCAAGCATGTGTGCTTCTTTGTTTCCTCCATTTTATGTTTCAATAATCTCCACTTCTCTTCACATTGGTGCAGTATCACTGTATCACTATGACGCTCCCCCAAAAAAAAAAACCCTTTTTTCCTTGCTAACCCGACCCGGTTACAAGGTGCTGGACCCGAAATATTTTGAAACATGTTGGTCCGGCTCGGACCCGATCCGGTGAACATACACTTCTCAAAATTAGGACATGTATTCACGCACACACAATGAAGATTGAAGGCAACTAGTAAGGCTGAGGCAAAACCACCCTGAAGCCTGAACCCCGCCTTCTCTTCTCAGCACACAGCCGGTGACGGCACCACCCTTTCCCTCTCAGCCCTCTCTCTGTCTCTCACCAGCATCAGAGTCACCTTGGCCCGCAGAGAAGCTCCTCTGTTCGACTGTTTCTCGGCGACAACTGACGACGATCCTCAGCGAAGTGCGATGGCGTTTCTCTACTGCCCCCGGTCGTCTTTTACTTCTCTGCCACCATCAGTTAGCCACTAGAAGTCACCACCTCTGTTCTGTTAGCCTCGCCACCTCTGCTCTGCTCCCTTTTCCTGTCGTCTTCTTGTATTCTCTGACCTCTGTTATCTGATTAGGGATTTTGATTATTGGAACTTCTATTGGGGGTGTTGATTATTGTTCTAATTAGTATTTTGATTATTATTTTGATTTCTGATTACCAGTAATGATAGTTTCTTTTTTTCTGCAAAAAATTAATTAGTAATGGTATTTTGGTATTTTGATTCTTGTTCTGATTACCAATAAATTGAATATTGCTGAATCTGAAAAAATTAATTAGTTATTTTTAGAAATTAAAATTTAATTAAAAATTATAAAACATTAGAAAAGATATTTATTTTTTATTAATAAAAATTTAATATTTATTGATTGTTTATTTTATATTTTTATTTAAGTGAGACGAATTAATTGATTCAACTAGTAATTTAACGATTAAATCAATGAATTAATGACTCGATAATCTGACGGATTAACGTGCAAATGCCCTCTATCTCATTCTCAGAGCGGTGAGTTGATGACTGTGATACTGATCAATTCGGAGTGGTTGATCATTGATGATTGATAATACCATAATACTACCTCGGAGGACAATCATGGCAGCCCTTCAACTGAGTCGCTCTAATGATGTCACTGTTGTCTTGCTGCTACTTCTGTGCACCATCATCACACCCTTCTCTTCCATTTCAGCTCAACAGCATGTGAAAGACCCTTCAATCACATCAACCATGGAGCAATTCTCCGGTTATGCAATCCATGAGCCTCACTCTTCCCTCTCTTCACTCTTAGTTGATGCTCAGGGTCTCCAGAACCAGGTCCTCGAACTCAAAACTCACTACCTCTTTGGATTGTCATGATGATTGTTTTCTTTCTTGACATTTTTTAACTGTTCTGTGTATTCTTCTTTTCATTAGATTGATGAGCTCTCAGCATTTTCTGATTCACCTGCTCCATCAGTAACAAGGGTCTTGTATACTGACAAGGATGTCTTGGCCCGCAGGTATATTTGTGACAAAGTTGTTTCATTTTTTTTTTTTGGGTGAAATTTTAGGATGAGGATGCTTTATTGGATTCGGTTGTGGCGATGCCAAGTTTTCAACCACAAATCTTGTGAAACTACTTTCTTTTTGTGGGGGAAAAACCTTTACTTTTGGTGAAAATGAGTGCCCTTGCATATTTGTTCATTTCATATTAATTGTTGATTAAATGGATAAAGTAAGTGGCACTTGGTGTTGTCTTCTTTGCTCCTAATATATATACTAAAAGTAATGTAAATAAATAATGATATGGGTTGTAAGCATAAATCAACTAGAAAATGCTAAACAAATTATAAATGAGAATGGTGTGTAGATAGCTCTTGAGGAAGCTAAGTATACAAAGTATGTATGGCTGTATGCAGTAAAATTAGGTGTGGTGTTTTGCAAAAGGAACATTGTTGATATAGACAAGAAAAGGAGATGTAAGGTTCTTATTTTCAACCTTTGCATGCATACATTAACTCTAAAGATACTAGTCAATCTGCCAAACACTTGAGCTTGATCATGTTCCTGCTTTGAATGTGAAATGTCTGCATTTACTGATTTTGCTTGTTTCATTTATAGGTATGTAAAGAACTTGATGGGACTTGCTGGTCTATCTGTCAGAGAGGACACTGTCGGTAACATTTTTGGTCGATGGTGAGTGCTCGCTGTCATACTTCTTACCAGGTTGTCATTGACTTGGCCTTCAGTCACATTGATGTTATATAATCCCTGGCTTAACCGTGTACAGTGTGACTGTAATGTTACGAGCTACACTCACGTGCAGACTTTATGCAGGGATGGTAATGAACCAGAGCTTGCTGCAGTTGCAACAGGTTCACACATTGATGCTATACCTTACTCTGGAAAATATGATGGAGTTGTTGGTGTTTTAGGTGCTATTGAAGCCATCAATGTGCTTAAAAGGTTTTTAACTTCACTTATTATTGCTGATTTAAGAATTAATAAAGTGATCAAAGTACCAAAAAACTTTTAATTATTATGGTCTCTTATTAATGAGAAAGCCTGTGTACAATTCAAACAACATATGCTTAGCGAAGTTAAAATAATGTGAAACTCATGTTTCTCATCTGTATCATATTTCTGAAATAATGAAATTATAACCTTAGAGATATAGCGAACCAAAACAGACATAAATTATATGTTATATCCATATTCTGTGTATTTTTCAGCTTGGAGAAGTATGAATGAATTGTTGATTTTTAACCAACACATTGTAGGTTTAAACCATTTTAGAACAAAGAGGAGTTCCACCAATAACAGACCCCTAGAATTTCTTGCTATAACAATGCGATGTTGACTGAATTTTCACAGGTCTGGCTTTAAACCTAAGAGACCACTGGAAATCATATTGTTCACATCGGAAGAACCAACGCGCTTTGGAATAGGTTGCTTGGGAAGGTCAGCAATGGCTTTAAGCACTTTATCATAATAGGACTCCTACTTGTGCCTATTTTTTTGTCAATTATGTCTCACATTTTGATCAACTAAGCACACCATGTATTCTACTATAAGTTTACTTGTTTGTTATTATGTGCAGCCGCTTGTTATCTGGAAGTGAGAGTCTTGCCAATGCTCTAAGTAAAGCAACTGATAGTCAAAACATATCCTTCTTAGATGCTGCAAGATCAGCTGGTTATGCGAAAGATGTTGATGACTTATCCAGTGTATTTCTAAAGAAAGGGACATATTCTGCTTTTGTAGAATTACACATAGAACAAGGGCCTATTCTAGAAGCGGAAGGTGTGTTTCTTTGATCTAACATAATCTTTGCATTAGCCATAACTTAAAATGTTTATATATTATTTGTTTCTTGACTCAGGTATCTCTATAGGCATAGTTACTGCAATTGCAGCTCCAGCGAGTCTTAAGGTTGACTTTGAAGGCAATGGCGGCCATGCCGGTGCTGTCCTTATGCCTAATAGGTGACTGCTATCATAAAACATATCTTTTTGCTTTCTTTTATGGAATTGCATCCTTATCTTTTCTCTTATACAGTTTTTCATATTTATGCCTTTTTCAAATTCATAGTTTTCATATCTTTCTTGTTTATTATTTTTTGCAACTATTCAGTATCCTTCCGTAATCATGGAAAACTGTAGTGTTGAGTATCTGACTATCAAAATTGAAGCTTATTAGTGAATAATCTATGCTTCAAGTATAAATTATGGACTATGCTACGTGTATACCAAAATCAGTCACCAAAGTTAGTCACCAGTATAAAATACATGCTGGAATACAAATACATGTTGAAAATAAATTAAATCACACATGTATTTATACACAAATACATTGGTGGATTTTAGTAGCTGATTTTGGTGTACGAATAGTATTTTTGATAAATTATAAATTATTTGGTGCAGAAATGATGCTGGATTGGCTGCTGCTGAATTAGCCCTGGCTGTTGAGAAACATGTGTTGGAATCTGGGTCTATTGATACAGTTGGCACTGTTGGTAAGTCGTTTTGACATTTAAGTACTTTCAATTCCATGGAATCTATGGTGATCTGTTCTGAACATCATCCTGCATAAATGAAAATCAAGAAAAGCACCTTCCTTAGTCTCAAATTTTCATTTAAGCCAATATATTTTATTTTGCAAGGTATCTTGGAACTGCACCCTGGAGCCATCAACAGCATCCCTAGCAAAGCACACATCGAAATTGGTGTGTATTATGTGACACATTTTCCGATGCATGGCCTTCTTTATTTGATTTTATTGGTACAAGAGAATTGCTCAGTTTTTTATATGTCTAACTAGGGATCATTTCAGTTTCTATTGTATTTTACGTAATATAATTATTTTTTGTTGTCATAGACACGAGAGACATTGATGAGGAACGAAGAAACAATGTGGTTGAGAAAATTCACCAATCAGCGATTAGAATAACTGAAACTCGTGGTGTCAAGCTTTCTGAGTTTAGTATCATCAATCAGGATCCACCAGCCCTTTCTTCTGAGGCAGTCATCAAGGCCATGGAAACTGCGACAAGAGAGCTAAACTTGACGAGCAAGTTGATGATTAGTAGAGCCTATCATGATTCATTGTTTATGGCTAGGTAATTCCAAAGAAAAATGACTGTGGTTCTGAATCAACAAAAATATATATCAAATCTTCTAAAGGTAGTATTATTCATGTTAGGTAGGGTTAAGTATACTTTTGCACCCACCAGAATTTCCATTTTGTCGCAGTTTTGGCTTGATTTTTAACTCAATATATCTTTTATTCACTTTTGATTAGAATATTAGGAATCTTGTTGTGTTAATTGATATTGGGCTTAGTGCATCACCCCCCCCCCCCCCCCCAAAAAAAAAAAAAAAAACTAAGATGTCATCTCACAGCAATCTAATATCATGTATTTAGAAATTAGAATGATATTGAGAGCATGCTTTCTCGCTTTTCCTCTTAAAGCTTATAATTTCTAAACTTTTGACCATTTTGGAAGTAGCTAATAACAATTATATTAGCATAATTTAGTTTAATCATTACCATGTTACAATCAACCAAACAGTTCTTTGCTCTTATGTGAACAGAATATCTACTCTAATGCACATTGTGTCTTGCAGGGTATCCCCAATGGGCATGATTTTCATTCCATGTTACAAAGGTACTCATCATCTTTTGCTATTCGTGCCACATGCTCACATGTTCTAATTCGATACCATAATACTTTAGAATTGTTTGTTCTTTTTTATGTAATTAAATTTACAATTTAATTTTGATGTATTATCAGTATAAAGCAGCTTTACACGTGCATGTGATTACTTTGCACGCAAAAATAACTACCTTTTACATTTACCGCACTAATGGTCATTCAAAAGAACTGATGTTATTGGATGACTATGTAAAACATTTTACATTGTCACTGCATCAAAATAATTAAACTCTTAAATTAAAGAACCAACCCTAACCAGAAAGTTGAGCTCCAGTATGTGAAATCTCGGATTCAATGAATGAACTTACTTTTAAGAATCATTCCATAACTTTCTCTATTGAAAATGCTAATCCATTCACTTGCATGTGGTAATGCTATCTGGTCTGCATTCTGATTTATCTGAACATTGGTTTGCAATTTTTTTTTTTTTCAGGATACAGCCATAAGCCTGAAGAGTTTGCAAGCATTCAAGATATGTCAAATGGAGTAAAAGTATTAGCACTCACACTTGCTAAATTGTCCCTTGAGTAATATCTTCTGTAGTGATATTTAGTATGTACTCACCATTGTAGAGCAAGGATATGTAATTTAATAATACTGATTAAATAATGTTAAATTTAGATGTACCCCATTACAGTGGTTGAAAATCCATCTAATATGACCAGTGAGCATTAAAGAAACACTTTTCGTAGGAAATGCTACCGCTTTTATAATGTTGCCACTTACCACACCAGAAAAGAAAAAAAAAAAGAGTAGTTTAATTCAAAAAACAACAGCAGAAATTAATTAGAAAGGAACTACTAAGAATCTAAGATACTAAGATTGTAGAATCCAGTTGTATATAACCAACTAGAAAGAATATCATTATTATATTATAATACGTTATATTATATTATATATGTATTAGTTGTAGTAATCTATATTTAGAGAGATGAGATCTTACTTTTCTCAATTGGCGACACATAGAGTTTGACATTCTCATTTGTGATTATGATTGATGGAATAGCTGGATTCAACTAAACACAAGCAATTAGGAAAAATAAGGGGGAAATTTATTTTTAGTTAGGCTGTTATGTTGGAATAGCACAGCACTTTATGGATATCTTGAATGTGTGAATGAGATTGAAGGTTGCAAAGGTATGTATTATAAGAAAAACCTTAGAGAAGATAACTGACTTTGAGTTAGGTTAAAATATTGTTTTAATCCCTTGAGCTAAATTCTAATTTTATTCTTAATATTTGAAATTTCTTATTTGTTTTTAACATTTTATTTCATTCTATTTAAGTTCTTTAGTAAAAAGTTTTTTAAAAAAAAATATATTTTTTTTCAATTACAATTATTATCATTGCATAGAAAAAGATATTTTTTAAAAAATATTATTTTTATTAAAACATAAAATAAGACAATTGAAAAAAAATAAGATGTTTTAAACATCAAAAATGAAATTAAAACTTGGCTTGTAACTAAGCAATTGTTTTTAAAACTTCTTGTAATATTAAAGGTAAGTTACTTTTTATAATTTATGGCTACACATTGATAATGTAAAATGTTTTATGCAATTGTTCATTTATATTTATTGTTTTATATGATCATTTATTATCAAGATAAAAGATAGTTATTTTTATTGATATAAATTTATTAATTAGATACATATATAAAATTGTTTTATAGACGGTGTATCAAAACTAAATTCTATTTCAAAATAGATTCTATTTTCTCTTGATATATTGTGGACTTCGGCGATTTCAAGCAAAAGATGACCAAACTATAAAGAATTTCCACACCAATCGTATTCCAATTTAACCAACTAAGCAACTTAGAAAATAAGACAAAGGTCTCAAAATATGAATTTCTAATGCCAATAACATAAGGTCTGCAACCGAAAACGAGGGAAAAGCATAAAAAGGATAAGGTCCAATTTAAATATAAGATAATGACAGAACCAAAAAGTAGGAATCAGAAACTAAACAAAGTTCAATGAAATAATAAATATGATAATTACAATAAAAACTTATTTTGGTTGAAATTTTAACTCATGATTATTTTATGGGTTAAATTGGGAACCATAATCCATAGTTGCAATGGTTATTCACTTCTTCTTACCGTTATTGTATTGGCCATTGTGCCTTTTGCCGTGGTTCAAATTCAATCATTTGATGGTATGACACGATAACCTACTGTTGTGGGTATACCATATGTGATTAACGATATTGCAACTAAAAATGATTGTATGATTTGAATTTTGATTTAGTTAATTCAATAACAAGTGTATATTCATATAACTAACTTTCACCGTAACTTATTTCCACTGCTAAATTTGTAGGCATGTGATGTGAATATTTTCATATGGGAAAGTGGTTGCAAGATGACACAGTTTTATATGATAAAATGAGAGGGAAACTACTTATTGGTGTTTTAGTAGTCAAATAAATTAATTCAAGCTTGTCCTATGAAATTATTGTAGAGAACAAATACACACAATTTGTCTAATCCACTCTATAGTTTTCAATAATATAGATGCACTTCCTACGAAAACTGTCCTCGTTTTAAAGTTTTAACGAGTTGATATCATCAGTGTTTATCTGGTTTGGTATTGAGAAACTATGAAGTCATAATTTGAAGAGTACGAATTGAATTTAACTTATTTAAATACATTTGGTGAATGGTTTAATTTATTTGACAATGAATTATAGCTCAAATGCGTCGCAAATTTGAGTCTACCTATCTTTGGTTAAAAAAAAAAAAGAAGAAAAGTTTAATTTATTTATTCATCACGTTTGTATCTGAAAATACTAACATACTAACGTAGCCTACGTAGTTCTTTTTTCTTCTTCTTTAATTCTATATATTATTCTTATTGTTATGCTATTGTTTTTTCCTTTAAAAAATTCTATTCTATTATATAAAAATCGGATGTCTGCACGAAGCTGAAGAGGCATGCTCCGGAGAGTATTTTTCGATTTAATTATTTTAACTCATTCAATACAATTTATTACCATAACTTAATTATATCAGCTAATTAATTTCATTAGATATTTTAGATATTAATATAATTTATTATAATATATATTACTTAATTAATTTTACTACATTAATTATAAGTTATTATATTAGTTAATTAATTTATTCATTTATAAAGTCTGAAATAAAATAAATAATTTATTGTTTATTCTAATCGAATTTATTAAATTTAATTATACATTATATACGAATTAATAATAATTTTTAAATCATTTTATATTATATATATATATTAACAAAATATTATATTTGTCTTAACGTGTTAATTAAATATTATATACACACAGAAAAATAAATACAAAGATGATTTATATAATATTGATAATATTATATTAACACAGTAATTTTTTTTGTTTTGATATCATATAGTATTGATAATGATAATATTATTATATAGTATTATATAAACTTTCTAATATTAGTATAGAAAATTAGAAAATTATTCCTTATGGCAATCATTCTTAGTGGAATAGTGTGTCCTTATATAGTATTGATAATTGTTCCTTAATTTAAAGTAATTGTATGTTGGTATCTTAAATTTATTTTTTAATAATGACCTAAATAGATAAATCTAATTGAATTGAATGATTATATAAAATATTTTATATTATTAATATATTAAAATTAAATTCATTTTTCGGTACAGAATTTTATAGGTAAATTTTATACAAGATTAAGTTATTTTTTATTTTTTAATTTGTTTTATCTGTGTTACTTTATTTAATTTTAAGTAGCGTCATATTTACAATTACCGCCAGTATGATATTTTATAAAATATGAAAATTAATTTTTTTTTTATAATTTAAATATCAATTTTTGAGTTAATTTTAATTTAACTTTTTTAAATTAATGTTATCTTTCATTTAGATCTTAATTAATTTAAAATACAAAAATACTAATATATTTACTGTCTCTTTAAATAATAATAACTTTAATTTATTTACTGTCTTTTTTTTCTTTTATATTTTGTTTAGCAAAGATAATATATGGATTAGGATGGAGTTAAAAAATACTCTATGCAAAGCATGTTTGGCACTCATAAATTCATATGAAATAGAAGAGAAGAAAACAAAAAGCTAAAAAATACTTAGTTGAATGGTGTAAACAGATTCATTGAAGCCAAGTGTCCATGGATTCTCATGTCTCATCTCATTTTTTGAAGTTCAAACACATTTTAAATGTATGAATTTTAATTATATTTATTTTTTCCCTCTTCAATAAATACTACAATCTCTTCCTATTCTTGCTCTAGGCTTGTCTTTTATTTAAAAAAACACACAAAAAAAATGTAAAAAGAAAAATCAAAGAAATTAAAACTATTATTATATTTTAAAAAATTAAATGCTCTTTTAATTAAATATTTATGTAATTCTTATTTAGATATATAAATTGTATTTTAATATATTGAGTGGTAAATATAAAAAATATATAATAGATAAGTTAAAATAACGAATAATGAGATATTTATCTATTCTATTTATTCTATTATATAAAAATCGAATTTTTGCACTTAATGATAAAGTTGATGTGGCATGTTTCTTAGAATGTTTCCTGATTTATTTCTTTTAACTCATTAAATACAATTCATTACGGTGGATTAATTATATCAACTAATTGAGATATTTAAGTATAACACAATTTAATATTATGTATATCAATTAATTGAATATAATTATTAGAGTATAATTAGGATTAATTAGATCAATTAGCATTATTTAACATATCTAAATATTTATTATAGGATATTACGTCTTTATTATTTTGATTCTCTTAGCACCTATAAATACCCTTCTATATTGTATCATTTTACACAACTTGAATACACACAAACCTTTCCTCTACTGCTCTCTCTTACCCTTTCTAATAATAATAAGTACAGTTTAATTTAACAATATAATTATTATTATGTGTTAAGTTTAACAAAATATTTGTTAACATAAAATACAAAAGAACTATTTATATTTTATTTTGAGACAAATATAATATAATAAGTGGTATATATGTATATAAGTATTACTTTTTTTAAAAAAAAAAAATTGTGGGGGCAAATGTCCCTCTATATTAAACGTGAGTCCGTCTCTGGCTGTAAAGGAAGATGGGAGTTGTGAATAGGTAAGCGGCGATGGACTCAGCAACAACATGACAGGAACTATGCGGTTTTTTTGTGAAGATGTCGAGAAGAATAAGATTTTAGGTGAGGATGATTGAGTTTATCTTCCATGGCTATAAAGTATAGACCGAAGCTATGAATCATATGTGATGTGCGGCAAATTCTAATTCCTAAAAAGTGTTTATATGTATATATTCGGGGCGGGTACACTCTAAACCCATCCATACCCTGTCTTGAGCAAAATCTGCCCCGACTCAGGTCAAGTTATTACCCTTTCCATCCGGGTATGGACGGGTCCGGTACCTGCGTATTCGAAAACTCCTGCCAAGTCTAATCACGTATTGATACTCTATTTATTAAGGGTTTATCGCTAGCCAATGGATTGCTATATACACAAGGCGAGATTCTAACTCCAAATAGTTGTTTAAGCGGACGAGTGAGATGATCACTTAAGAAACTCAAATTGATTAAGACAAATACTAATTATTTTTAATATTTTAATATTAAAAATTTTGAAAATTTGATTTTAATTATAACTTTATAAAATATTTATAATAATAATTATTATATATATATTATTTAATTTTTTAATAAAATTTTTAATATAATTTTATGTATTATCCCGTACAAGGTAGGTGAACATACACTAGTTAAAAGTAATAAAGAGATATTTAAATTAAATCAATTTGTTTTAATTAAAGGACTAAAATAAAAAGGTACGAAGAATCGTAGACCCTAAAACGCATGTAAATCTTGGAGAAATCACATTAATCTATATTTTAATATAATGTTATAAGCCTCAAATTGTTATATATATGCCAAGTTGCCAACCATTATATTATAATTTAAGAAAATTCCATAGCTCTTAGCTTTATTACTACATGTTGATGGGGTCCAAAATTCCACTCCCACTCTCTATTTTTTTTAAAAAAAAAATAAGAATATTTTTTTTAGTCAATAATTAGCTTTTTTTTTTCCTTCCTACAATAACAATACAAAGAGAAATGATAGGAGAGCTGATATTTTTTATTAATATTAGTTAACTCTTTGGATTAATTTTTTTTATAGTATTAGAATTTAAAATTTATAGTTTAAAATTTAATAAAATTTGATATAAAATAACTTTCGTCAATCAGATGTTATCAAAATATTGTAAATTTTATATTAATTATGCAGTATTATTCTAACAGAAATTATTAATCTTTCTCGTCTACTATTTTATCGGTGATTATTGATTAAAGAAATAATTCTCTAACAGAACCGAAATAAATTCACATATTATTTAACAATAAAAAAAGTACGAAATATATATAAAAGAAAAGTAGTGATTTAATGTCTGAAATAGACTTGTACTGGGTATTAGCTAGCTAGGCTGTTTAAGAAATGCTTATGATGTGTGATTATATAATGATGAGACTTGAGAGGGTGTTGGGGAATTATCAAGGGGTTAAACAGGATCAGTCAAGGATTGGGTCTAAGCAATGAGTTAGATGGAATGTCTTTTCTTTAATCGCTTTTTAGCAAAGACATGAACATCAGCATTGGGTGTTCCTCACTGGTCACCATTAATGACTCTTTAATTATATGCTAATTATGCTAAATGTCTTCCCTTTTGATCACTAGCACATTATACATGTAAGATTGCCTAGCTGGATTGAGAGAGACATATACTCTTTCTTATTAAGTTGATTTGCTGAATATAATAATGATACAAAAAAAAAGGAAAAAAAAAGGATAATATATGGTTTCTATTAAACATGTTGCCTTTCTTACGTAAATAAATTAGTTAGAGTTTAGTTTCTGTTTCTTCCATTTTTTCTTTTCCATACTCAAAAGAAGTAAGGTACTTGTATTCAATCCTCATCATTAATAAGTCTACCGAACTTAATTATGTAAATTACTAGTTAATTGGATTTGAGAAAGGTTATTATCGAATTAAATGACTCCTAAAATACATATGGTAGGAAAACAATGAATTAATATATAGTACTCTGTTTAGAAAATTTAGGTCATCCAAATATTTCTCATATTCCTAATAAATCAATAAACATATTACATTTTACCAATCATTCGTTTCCGTTACGTTTAACTATAATTTTAAAGAATTTTAATGAAATTTTTTTTATGAATTTTTTAATAATTTTTTTTATAAACAACGGAGCAAAAACGTCCAAAAATACTATGTAAAAACTATTTTAGAGAAGGATATGCTCATGACATCAGAAAGAAAATAGAACGAAATACAAGAAAATAAATTATAAAAGAAATGACAACCAAACTTCAAAGAGTATCCATTAGATGCTAAATGATTGGCACACCAATTTGCTTCTCGAAATTCATGGTAAAGCTCCCAACTTGAAAACTTGCTGAACCTGTCTTTAATAGCCATGATGAGCATGCGAGCTCTATGGAGATCGATAGTATCATTCAAACACAACAAAACTGCAACTCTTGAATCAACCTAAATAGCGAGATTAGCAATACTCAAGTGAATAGCTAATTCCGTATCAAGAAGTATGCCCCACAATTCAGCCACAGTAATAGTACAAACACCTAGATTGGCGCTAAAACAAGCTAAGAATTGTCATTCATGATCCCGCAAAATGCCACCACACGCAGCCTTTCCCTCCTTTGACACTGAACCATCTATATTTAGTTCAATGAATCTGCTTTTTCATAAAAGAACCAATATTTCTCCTTATTCTGCTAAACTCAGACTGGGTAGCAGGATAATCTCGAGCTAGCGGAAGAGCAACCAAATGGACAATACCCTCTGGCATAGTTTGATCCTCTTCAAAGATATATTTATTCCGACGAAACCAAAGAGTATTCATGGTACAAGAGAAAAGTAGGGGCCAAGGCATACCTTGATAGGTGGATTGGGATGACAGGTTCTCCAAAAGCCAAAATTAAAGAGGTTTGTTAAAGAAATTATCAAGACCCAATGAATTTTTTATGCTCTTCCACATCGTGTACGCAATTCTACAATCACAGAGGACATAGAGCACAGATTCAGAAAAGTTTCCATAGATCCTGCAAATATCATCTTGAGCCATCCCCTTTTAAATCGCAAAGCATTAGTGAGTAAGGCATCATTTGCAACCAACCAACAAAAAGCTCGGATTCTTTGAGGGCATTAAGCTTCCAAACCTTCAAAAACAGACTAGCAGTCGAGTCCTCAGGGGTTTCCAGATAAATGGAGCAGGCCGACTTAATGGAAAAGGAGTCATTTGCTGAGTGCAACCAAGCCACTTGGTCATCCCCAAAGCTCGCTTCAGGAGGTTTTGTCGCGGCAAAAATGGGAGCCCAGTTCTCGCCCAGTAACTCCAAAATATGATTAAGATCCCAATTTGAGCTCGAAACATAGTCACAAACTCTATCTTCCAATCTATCCTCTAATATACCATTCTGAACAAAATCAACAAGTCGATACACACCAGGCAGCCAGTGGTCAACCCAGAATCAAGTTGTATTACCAGGCAACCATTATTTTGTGTATACATACATTTATATGATTGAGGCCATCATTTGATTTAGCTCACTTGCCCAAATAGCCTACCTTTCATCAACCATTGTTAGCCAACTTTGAGCCTATTTAATCCCTTTTGTTCTCAATTCTAGCACATCACTACCCCCTAAGTGAAAAACAATAAATGTCCTTAATTAGGATCTTTGATTAGCTTAGGTTAGTGAGGGTGTGTATCATTTGGGTATGGGGAATTTGGGACATTGGTTGAGGTAAAAGGGTATTTTTGTATTTTTGTCAAAAATTTTGAAAATTGGGTACATATTCATGCACCATACGTAAAACCATATGCATTGATACTCTTGTAGATATTTTATTGCAAAAAAAAAAATACAAGATAAAGAAAAAGAAAAAAATAAAAAGCGAATATATATATATATAAATGCCCCAAGGCAAAATAATAATAACAATGCATATGAAATGTGAATTAAAGAGAATGCATGAGTATGTGGAAAAAGTGGGAATCGTGGGTAGCTAGGTATTATATTAGGATTGTATAGGTTGTTATATGTGTTTGGTGAGAGCTTAGGTTAATCAAAGATTCAAATTTTAAGCTCACTTGACCATATGCATCCTTACCTTTACCTTAGCCCCATTACAACCTATGAATAAAGCCCTCATGATGAATGTATGTATGCATTGAATAATTGTTGATTGTTAGATGAAAAACAAATCATGGAAAGCATGATTAGAAGAGAATTGAGTGATCGACCCTATATACTTGAGCAACTAGAGCGGATACACTTCCGGTGAGGGTTCGATGCTGGCTTTCATGAGATTTTCTTCTTGCAAGTCTATTTGAACTTCATTTGGCTTTCATTATTTTAAAATTTTATATTTTCCCGTGAATTTGATTTTGATGTTGATTTTTTTATGTTGGTGGTTGTTATTTTTGTTAATGAATACAATTCTAAACTTTTGATTTTGTTAGTTGATTTGTTTGTAATCAAATCTGCTTAGTTATCCATTTTCTAGAGTTATACCAAATACTATAGATTAAAGAGTTTCTGAAACATACAACTATTAAATTGTAGACAATATCTTATTAATTCTAAAATTTACAATAAGAATGATTGTGCTTACCTAATAATAATCCAGCTAATGTGGAATCTTACTTTATTTTCCAAGAAAGTTTTACAAGACTCTTAATTTTTTATAAATCATTGTTAAACCTCACATACGGGGGATTGATATGGGGAATTTAGGAGTTTAGGTAATTATTTTTTATTATGTTGAATTTTTATCTAATATATAGTATTCTTGTTTATGATGTATGTTAACATATTCATGTTTGTGTTGTATTTTAATAGAGAACATTAAGTTCTTTATTGGAAGTTGTATTTTGACAATGAAAAAATATATATTTGATGTTGAAGATTTTATTTTACGACTTTATTTAGAATGGAAGTTGTATTTTAAGATTTTGTTTTATTGGACTATGATTTGTTATTTTGTATTTTTGGACTTGTAAATTATAATCTTGAATAAGATATGTTTGTGTTTTATAATAATGTTTTGTAATTTTTCTTTATTTTTTAGAAATCTTCACTATAATTTCCATATAATAATATAAGGAGATAGGGAATGGGGCCCCGCAGGAAACAGGGAGAACGTGGGGAACGTGGATGGGGACAAAATCTGGGGTCAGAGACGGAGAGTATGGAGGCATTCTCTGTCCCATCGACATCCCTACACTAGACTAGTACCTTTAGCAAATTTAAGGTTTATTTATCATTTTTGTTTCTTTTATATTTTTGTTTATAGTTACCCTTTTGTCCTTTTCTTTTCCTCGAGTATTCTTTCTTACCCAAAACGGGAGGTTTTAACGAGGCTCAACCTTCAATAAAAGGCCATTTCATTCAAATATTACCTACTTTTTTCACGTTCTCACCAAACAAACAGTATGAACAAAAAAGAAAAATACCGGGATTTGATCAACCCCGACGCCACACAAAATGGATATCCAACAAGACAGAATAAAACTTATAAAACCAGAAGACTGGCATTCTATTTCTTCAAATCTTCTGCCTCATCCCTCGCAGGCTCCGCAGCAACAAGAGCCACAGCAAGAGAGCTCTCCATGTTGGAAGCCAGATTTTGAGCCTTCGGCACTTGGGAGTTCAGCTCGGTCTCCCACTCCGATAATCGTAGAATCTCAGAACTTGCTTCCTCAGTGCTCTTAGCTGCTTTTGTCCTTACAGCCTCGTACACCTCAAGCTAACTGATAAATTCATATTTGATGATAAATTTTAGATTGAATTGAGTGGATTTTACCATATAAACCCACATTTATTCATCTAAATATCATACTTTTGTGTTTTCTCTCTAAATTATGTCTAATTGTGAAAACATGTTATTTTGTGCTTAATTTAATTAATTTTATTCCACTTTCTTTCCATTCGATGCCTTGATATTTTTGATCAGTGATTTCAGGTGTAATAGGTAGGAATGACTTGATAAGAGTGGATGAGAAGCATACAATTGAGAAAAAACATGAAGAAAACAAAAGAAAAGCAGTCAAGTGTGCGTACGCACAAGTCTCAGCGCATGACTTCATTAAAAAGTCACGTGGCTCGCGATTTTGAAGACTTTTGGCCCATTTCTAAAGGGTCTGAAGCATATAAGGAAGGGCTAGCAAGGGGAGAAGATACCATACAATACACAATACACTTAGGCATATTTTTAGATAGTTTTAGGTAGTTTTTAGCTTAGGTTTTCTCTCAATTTCCTTAGGGTTTAGTTAGGGTTTATACTATAAGTTTTTCTTTTCCAATTTTGATATTGGATTCTAGCTTATTTCCATTGTAAGTATTTCTTAATTTTCTCTTTTATTACTGGTGCACGAAATTGTGATCAATACTTTTCAAAACATAAACAATCCCTAATAATGGCTCCAAAGACTTGGTGCTCAGTACCATGGCATAAACACAACTTCGCACAACTAACCAGCAAGTGCACTGGGTCGTCCAAGTAATAAACCTTACGCGAGTAAGGGTCGATCCCACGGAGATTGGTGGTATGAAGAAAGCTATGGTCACCTTGTAAATCTCAGTCAGGCAGACTCAATTGGGTATAGTGATAAACGAAAATAACATAAGAGATAAAGATAGAGGTACTTATGTATATCATTGGTGTAAGAGCTTCAGACAAGCGCATGAAGATGCCTTCCCTTCCGTCTCTCTGCTTTCCTACTGTCTTCATCCAATCCTTCTTACTCCTTTCCATGGCAAGCTCGTGTAGGGTTTCACCGTTGTCAATGGCTACCTCCCATCCTCGTAGTGAAAGCTAATGCTCATACACTCTGTCACAGTGCGGCCAATCACCGGTTTGGTTCCCTCCCCTACCGGAATAGAATCCCTCTTTTGCGTCTGTCACTAACGCCCAGTAGGTTACAGGTTTGAAGCACGTCACAGTCATTCAATCATTGAATCCTACTCAGAATACCACAGACAAGGTTAGACTTTCCGGATTCTCTTGAATGCCACCATCAGGTCCTGCCTATACCACGAGGATTCCGGTTAAAGAATCCAAGAGATATTCACTAAGCCTCAGATGCTTGTAGAACAAGAATGGTTGTCAGTCACCTTGCTCATAGGTGAGAATGATGATGAGTGTCACTGATCATCACATTCATCAAGTTGAAAAACAAGTGATATCTTGGACAAAGAACAAGCGGAATTGAATAGAAGAACAATAGTAATTGCATTAATACTCGAGGTACAGCAGAGCTCCACACCTTAATCTATGGTGTGTAGAAACTCCACCGTTGAAAATACATAAGAACAAGGTCTAGGCATGGCCGAATGGCCAGCCCCCAAATGATCTAAGAACTAGATGTCCGAAGATGATCAAAGGATCTAAAAATAATCCAAAGATGAAAATACAATAGTAAAAGGTCCTACTTATAGAAAACTAGTAGCCTAGGGTGTACAGAAATGAGTAAATGACATAAAAATCCACTTCCGGGCCCACTTGGTGTGTGCTTGGGCTGAGCAATGAAGCATTTTCGTGTAGAGACTTGTCTTGGAGTTAAACGCCAGCTTTTATGCCAGTTTGGGCGTTTAACTCCCATTTGGGTGCCAGTTCCGGCGTTTAACGCTGGTTTTTCTGTAGGTGACTTTGAACGCCGGTTTGGGCCATCAAATCTTGGGCAAAGTATGGACTATCATATATTGCTGGAAAGCCCAGGATGTCTACTTTCCAACGCCGTTGAGAGCGCGCCAATTGGGCTTCTGTAGCTCCAGAAAATCCACTTCGAGTGCAGGGAGGTCAGAATCCAACAGCATCTGCAGTCCTTTTCAGTCTCTGGATCAGATTTTTGCTCAGGTCCCTCAATTTCAGCCAGAAAATACCTGAAATCACAGAAAAACACACAAACTCATAGTAAAGTCCAGAAAAGTGATTTTTAACTAAAAACTAATAAAAATATAATAAAAACTCAACTAAAACTACTAAAAACATACTAAAAACAATGCCAAAAAGTGTATAAATTATCCGCTCATCACAACACCAAACTTAAATTGTTGCTTGTCCCCAAGCAACTGAAAATCAAATAAGATAAAAAGAAGAGAATATACTATAGACTCCAAATTATCAATGAAACATAGCTCCAAATTAGATGAGCGGGACTAGTAGCTTTTTGCCTCCAAACAGTTTTGGCATCTCACTTTATCCTTTGAAATTCAGAATGATTGGCTTCTTTAGGAACTCAGAATCCAGATAGTGTTATTGATTCTCCTAGTTAAGTATGATGATTCTTGAACACAGCTACTTATTGAGTCTTGGCCGTGGCCCAAAGCACTCTGTCTTCCAGTATTACCACCGGATACATACATGCCACAGACACATAATTGGGTGAACCTTTTCAGATTGTGACTCAGCTTTGCTAGAGTCCCCAATTAGAGGTGTCCAGGGTTCTTAAGCACACTCTTTTTGCCTTGGATCACAACTTTATTTCTTTCTTTTTCTTCTTTTTCTTTTTTTTTTTTCGCTTTGCTTCTTCTCTTTTTTTTTTCACTGCTTTTTCTTGCTTCAAGAATCATTTTTATGATTTTTCAGATCCTCAGTAACATGTCTCCTTTTTCATCATTCTTTCAAGAGCCAACAATTTTAACATTCATGAACAACAAATTCAAAAGACATATGCACTGTTCAAGCATACATTCAGAAAACAAAAAGTATTGTCACCACATCAAACTAATTAAGCTAGTTTTAAAGATGAATTTGAAATCCTGTACTTCTTGTTCTTTTGTAATAAAAACAGTTTTCATTTAAGAAAGGTGATGGATTTCATAGGACATTCATAACTTTTAGGCATAGACACTAAGACACTAATGATCATAAGACACAAACATGGATAAACATAAGCATGAAATTTTCGAAAAACAGAAAATAAAGAACAAGGAGATTAAAGAACGGGTCCACCTTAGTGATGGCGGCTTGTTCTTCCTCTTGAAGATCCTATGGAGTGCTTGAGCTCCTCAATGTCTCTTCCTTGTCTTTGTTGCTCCTCTCTCATGATGAGAGGGGTCTCTTGTTTGCTCCATCCTTTTCTTAGTGATGAGCTTGAGGTCATGCCTTCTCAGTTGAACCGGCTTCCCTCTTGAATTTCTCTTCCATTGGGCGTCCTCTTCACAGATATCTATGAGGACTTGGTCCAACCTTTTGATCAAAGTTGACCCTTCTTCATGGCCACAACTTCATAGAAGTGGTCTTGATGCACCCTTGAGATGAATCTCTCCATCTCCCATGACTCGGAGGTGGAAGCTTTTGCCTTCCCTTTCCTCTTTCTAGAGGTTTCTCCGGCCTTGGATGCCATAATTGGTTATGGAAAAACGAAAAAGCGACGCTTTTACCACACCAAACTTAAAATGTTTGCTCGTCCTCGAGCAAAAGAAGAAAGAAGAGGGTAGAAGAAGAAGACATGAGGAAGAGGGAGATGGTGGTGTATTGGTGGGGATCCTGTGGGGTCCACAGATCCTGTGGTGTCAAGGAAAAGTCATCCCTGCACCAAATGGCATCAAAAATCACATTTTGACCCATTTCTGGCGTTAAACGCCGGGCTGATGCCCATTCCTGGCGTTTAACGCCAGGTTTTAGCCCTTTTCTGGCGTTTAACGCCAGTCTGGTGCCCCTTTCTGGCGTTAAACGCCCAGAATGGTGCCAGACTGGGCGTTAAACGCCCAACTGCTAGGCTTACTGGCGTTTGAACGCCAGCAGCATCTTCCTCCAGGGTGTGCTGTTTTTCTTCCTGTTTTTCATTTTGTTTTTGCTTTTTCAATGGATTTTGTGACTTCTTATGATCATCAACCTACAAAAAACATAAAATAACAAAAGAAACTATATAAATTATAATTATTGGGTTGCCTCCCAACAAGCGCTTCTTTAATGTCAGTAGCTTGACAGAGGGCTCTCATGGAGCCTCACAGATACTCAGAGCAATGTTGGAACCTCCCAACACCAAACTTAGAGTTTGAATGTGGGGGTTCAACACCAAACTTAGAGTTTGGTTGTGGCCTCCCAACACCAAACTTAGAGTTTGACTGTGGGGGCTCTTCTTGACTCTGATTTGAGAGAAGCTCTTCATGCTTCATCTCTATGGTGACAGAGGGATATCCTTGAGCTTTAAACACAAAGGATTCTCCATTCACTTGAATGATCAGTTCACCTCCATCAACATTAATCACAGCCTTTGCTGTGGCTAGGAAGGGTCTGCCAAGGATGATGGATTCATCCATGCACTTCCCAGTCTCTAGGACTATGAAATCAGTAGGGATGTAATGGTCTTCAATCTTAACCAAAACGTTCTCTACAAGTCCATAAGCTTGTTTTCTTGAGTTGTCTGCCAACTCTAGTGAGATTCTTGCAGCTTGTACCTCAAAGATCCTTAGCTTCTCCATTACTGAGAGAGGCATGAGGTTCACACTTGACCCTAAGTCACACAGAGCCTTCTTGAAGGTCATGGTGCCTATGGTACAAGGTATTGAAAACTTCCCAGGATCTTGTCTCTTTTGAGGTAATTTCTGCCTAGACAAGTCATCCAGCTCTTTGGTGAGCAAAGGAGGTTCATCCTCCCAAGTCTCATTTCCAAACAACTTGTCATTTAGCTTCATGATTGCTCCAAGATATTTAGCAACTTGCTCTTCAGTGACATACTCATCCTCTTCAGAGGAGGAATACTCACCAGAGCTCATGAAGGGCAGAAGTAAGTCCAATGGAATCTCTATGGTCTCATTTTGAGCCTCAGATTCCCATGGTTCCTCATTGGGGAACTCATTGGAGGTTGGTGCACGCCCATTGAGGCCTTCCTCAGTGGCGTCCACTTCCTCTCTTTCCTCTCCAAATTCGGCCATGTTTATGGCTTTGCACTCTCCTTTTGGATTTTCTTCTGTATTGCTTGGGAGAGTACTTGGAGGGAGTTCAGTAACTTTCTTGCTCAGCTGACCCACTTGTGCCTCCAAATTTCTAATGGAGGACCTTGTTTCATTCATGAAACTTTGAGTGGTTTTAATTAGATCAGAGACCATGGTTGCTAAGTCAGAGGGGTTCTGCTTAGGATTCTCTGTCTGTTGCTGAGAAGATGATGGAAAAGGTTTGCCATTGTTAAACCTGTTTCTTCCACCATTATTATTGAAACCTTGTTGAGGTCTCTCTTGATTCTTCCATGAGAGATTTGGGTGATTTCTCCATGAAGAATTATAGGTATTACCATAGGGTTCTCCTAGGTAATTCACCTCTTCCATTGAAGGGTTCTCAGGATCATAAGCTTCTTCCTCAGATGAAGCCTCCTTAGTACTGTTTGGTGCATTTTGCATTCCAGACAGACTTTGAGAAATCAGATTGACTTGTTGAGTCAACATTTTATTCTGAGCCAAAATGGCGTTCAGAGTGTCAATCTCAAGAACTCCTTTCTTCTGACTAGTCCCATTGTTCACAGGATTCCTTTCAGAAGTGTACATGAATTGGTTATTTGCAACCATTTCAATTAGCTCTTGAGCTTCTGTAGGCGTCTTCTTCAGATGAAGAGATCCTCCAGCAGAGCTATCCAAAGACATCTTGGACAGTTCAGAGAGACCATCATAGAAAATACCTATGATGCTCCATTCAGAAAGCATGTCAGATGGACATTTTCTGATTAATTGTTTGTATCTTTCCCAAGCTTCATAGAGGGATTCGCCATCCTTCTGTCTGAAGGTTTGGACTTCCACTCTAAGCTTACTCTATCTTTGTGGTGGAAAAAACTTTGCCAAGAAGGCATTGACTAGCTTTTCCCAAGAGTCCAGGCTTTCTTTAGGTTGAGAGTCCAACCATATCCTAGCTCTGTCTCTTACAGCAAAAGGGAATAGCATCAGTCTATAGACCTCAGGGTCTACCCCATTAGTCTTGACTGTGTCACAGATTTGCAAGAATTCAGCTAAGAACTGATGAGGATCTTCCATTGGAAGTCCATGGAACTTGCAATTCTGTTGCATTAGAGAAACTAATTGAGGCTTAAACTCAAAGTTGTTTGCTCCAATGGCAGGGATAGAGATGCTTCTCCCATAGAAATCAGGAGTAGGTGCAGTAAAGTCACCCAGCACCTTCCTTGCATTGTTAGTATTGTTGTTATTTTCGGCTGCCATGAGTTCTTCTTCTTTGAAGAATTCGGTCAGGTCCTCTAAAGAGAGTTGTACTTTGGTTTCTCTTAGCTTTCTCTTCAAGGTCCTTTCGGGTTCAGGGTCAGCTTCAACAAGAATGCCTTTGTCTCTGCTCCTGCTCATATGAAAGAGAAGAGAACAAGAAAATGTGGAATCCTCTATGTCACAGTATAGAGATTCCTTGAGGTGTCAGAGGAAAAGAGAAATAGAAAGAAGAAGGAGAAGAAAATTCGAACTTTATTTAGATAAGGTTCGAATTGTGCATTGAGAAGGAGTGGTACTCCATAAATAGAAGGATGTGGGAAGAGGGGAAGAAGATTTTCGAAAATAAAGTTAAAAAGATTTTTGAAAACATTTTGAAAAACACTTAATTGATTTTCGAAAATAAAAGTGAGAAAGAAATCAAGTGATTTTTGAAAAAGATGTTGAAATTAGAAATTAAAAAGATTTGATTGAAGACTTATTTTGAAAAAGATGTAGTTAAGAAGATATGATTGGTTTTAAAAAGATGTGATGAAAAGATATGATTTGAAAACAATTTTAAAAGATATGATTTGAAAACAATTTTAAAAAGATTTGATTTTAAAAATTAATGACTTGCCTAACAAGAAAAGATATGATTCAAACATAAAACCTTCCTCAACAGAAAAGGCAAAAAATGTTCAATCAAATCATTAATTGTTAGTAAGTATCTTTGAAAAAGGAAAGAAATTAATTTTGAAAACATTTGATTGAAAAGATATGATTTGAAAAAGATTTGATTTTGAAAAACTTTGAAAATTTGAAAAAAATTGATTTTGAAAACAAAATCTCCCCCCTAGCACCATCCTGGCGTTAAACGCCCAGAATGGCATCCATTCTGGCGTTTAACGCCCAAAATGCATCCTTTTTGGGCGTTAAACGCCCAACCAGGCACCCTGGCTGGCGTTTAAACGCCAGTCTGTCCTTCTTCACTGGGCGTTTTGAACGCCCAGCTTTTTCTGTATAATTCCTCTGCAGTATGTTCTGAATCTTCAATTCTTTGTATTATTGACTTGAAAAGACACCAATTAAAAATATTTTTGGATTTTTAATAAAGAGGAACAATCAAAATGCAACTAAAATCAAATAACAATGCATGCAAGACATCAAACTTAGCAGTTTGTATACTACTGACACTAACAAGATGAGAATGCATATGAGAAACAACAAAACACTCAAGTCAATAGAATTCAAAGATCAAAACAAGGAAATCATCAAGAACAACTTGAAGATGAATGAAGATACATGCATGAATGCAATAAGAACAGAAACATGCAATTGACACCAAACTTAAAATGAGACTCTATACTCAAACAAGAAATATTTTTGGTCTTTTTATGGTTTTGTAATTTTTTTTTTTTGGTTTTTTCGAAAATTAAGTGAAAAAGAAAATAAAGGTATCAAAATTCTTAATGAGAATTCCAGGAATCATGCAATGTTAGTCTAAAGCTTTAGTCTAAAGGAATTAGACATAGCTAGCTAAGCTTCAGCAGGACATTGCATTCAAGAGCTAAATTGATGATGATCAATCAGCTTTGGTGATGATAAGAACATCACCTTAAAACACTAGAATTCATTCTTAAGAACTTCGAAAAAAATAAATGCCTAATCTAAGCAACAAGATGAACCGTCAGTTGTCCATACACAAGAACAATCCCCGGCAACGGCGCCAAAAACTTGGTGCACGAAATTGTGATCAATACTTTTCAAAACATAAACAATCCCTAGTAATGGCTCCAAAGACTTGGTGCTCAGTACCATGGCATAAACACAACTTCGCACAACTAACCAGCAAGTGCACTGGGTCGTCCAAGTAATAAACCTTACGCGAGTAAGGGTCGATCCCACGGAGATTGGTGGTATGAAGCAAGCTATGGTCACCTTGTAAATCTCAGTCAGACAGACTCAATTGGGTATAGTGATAAAAGAAAATAACATAAGAGATAAAGATAGAGGTACTTATGTATATCATTGGTGTAAGAGCTTCAGACAAGCGCATGAAGATGCCTTCCCTTCCGTCTCTCTGCTTTCCTACTGTCTTCATCCAATCCTTCTTACTCCTTTCCATGGCAAGCTCGTGTAGGGTTTCACCGTTGTCAATGGCTACCTCCCATCCTCGCAGTGAAAGCTAATGCTCATACACTCTGTCACAGTGCGGCCAATCACCGGTTTGGTTCCCTCCCCTACCGGAATAGAATCCCTCTTTTGCGTCTGTCACTAACGCCCAGTAGGTTACAGGTTTGAAGCACGTCACAGTCATTCAATCATTGAATCCTACTCAGAATACCACAGACAAGGTTAGACTTTCCGGATTCTCTTGAATGCCGCCATCAGGTCCTGCCTATACCACGAGGATTCCGGTTAAAGAATCCAAGAGATATTCACTAAGCCTCAGATGCTTGTAGAACAAGAATGGTTGTCAGTCACCTTGCTCATAGGTGAGAATGATGATGAGTGTCACTGATCATCACATTCATCAAGTTGAAGAACAAGTGATATCTTGGACAAAGAACAAGCGGAATTGAATAGAAGAACAATAGTAATTGCATTAATACTCGAGGTACAGCAGAGCTCCACACCTTAATCTATGGTGTGTAGAAACTCCACCGTTGAAAATACATAAGAACAAGGTCTAGGCATGGCCGAATGGCCAGCCCCCAAATGATCTAAGAACTAGATGTCCGAAGATGATCAAAGGATCTAAAAATAATCCAAAGATGAAAATACAATAGTAAAAGGTCCTACTTATAGAAAACTAGTAGCCTAGGGTGTACAGAAATGAGTAAATGACATAAAAATCCACTTCCGGGCCCACTTGGTGTGTGCTTGGGCTGAGCAATGAAGCATTTTCGTGTAGAGACTTGTCTTGGAGTTAAACGCCAGCTTTTATGCCAGTTTGGGCGTTTAACTCCCATTTGGGTGCCAGTTCCGGCGTTTAACGCTGGTTTTTCTGTAGGTGACTTTGAACGCCGGTTTGGGCCATCAAATCTTGGGCAAAGTATGGACTATCATATATTTCTGGAAAGCCCAGGATGTCTACTTTCCAACGCCGTTGAGAGCGCGCCAATTGGGCTTCTGTAGCTCCAGAAAATCCACTTCGAGTGCAGGGAGGTCAAAATCCAACAGCATTTGCAGTCCTTTTCAGTCTCTGGATCAGATTTTTGCTCAGGTCCCTCAATTTCAGCCAGAAAATACCTGAAATCACAGAAAAACACACAAACTCATAGTAAAGTCCAGAAAAGTGATTTTTAACTAAAAACTAATAAAAATATAATAAAAACTCAACTAAAACTACTAAAAACATACTAAAAACAATGCCAAAAAGTGTATAAATTATCCGCTCATCAATTACACTACTTGTTCTACACTTTCTCATCTTTTAATTCACTTTACCATTACATATATGCTTTAGCAATTTTGAGTTCTATTTAATGAATTTGATGTTTAGTGGTTATTATATGTTTGTTGAGTTGCCATTGTTGATTTTGTTCATTGGTTGTTCATAGTTTTAAGTATTTTTATAATTTTGCCATGTTTTGAGAATATTCCCACCTTGTGTTTGATGAAATGTCAATTTTGATTGAGGTAAATTTCTACTCCTTGGCTTGGGAAATTGAGTATATGGTATACTAGAGTCATAATGTCCGATATTTAGTGATAATTCTTGGATTGTTAATTGTTCTTGTTTCCACTAACGCTAGCTTTTTACTAAGGTAATTAGTAAGTTAGTTAGGATTTGTGGATTAAGAATAATTATGCTCACTTGACTTACTCTTCGATGTTAAAGGTTGACTAGGTGAGATTGATCCATTATAATTATGATAGTTGTGGTTATGATAAGGAAGGAATTTCCTAACTCAACCCACGCCAAGGCTTCCATTTATGCTTTAAACCATCCCTAAATCGCTTTAAAGCTTTACTTGTTCATATTATATAGGTAGTTCTTTGATTAATTTATTAGTTAATTAGTTGTAATTTTGATTATTCTTTTATTCCTTTAATTGTGTGCTTAATTATTGAAAACCCCCAATTTCACATCCAAATTTGTGCACTTGTGGTTGCTAGTTCCTTGGGAAGACGACCCGGGATTCAACTCTCGCTTAATTTGGTTTGAATTGTGACATCTCTATTCTACACTTTGGTTAAAGGTCGCCTTGTCGGTTGGGATTATACTTGCAACGCTGATCCTATTTCTTGAAGAGAATTCCTAACCGACAATCTGGCCCGCACCACTGACCCTTCAAAACAACGAGCTCTGCCTGTGCTTGCCGAAGCTTCCTATCCAAGAGGAAAGTTTGGAAAAGCGTGGGCTCGGCCTTCTGAATAATAGCAGCCGAGTAGAGGAGGGCACGATATACTGACTTAGCCTGACTAGACAAATCACAATCTTTGAAATGCTCGTTAGTGCCAGGCAGCAAGTGCCGATTAATGAAGCCCAGAGCATCAAAGGAGCAGTCAAATACACAAGGGGTAACCACACCTATGCTGACTGGTGCACGAAATTGTGATAATCAACAATGGCGCCAAAGACTTGGAGCTCTCAAACGTGAATCACACTTTGTCACAACTTTGCACAACTAACCAGCAAGTGCACTGGGTCGTCCAAGTAATACCTTACGTGAGTAAGGGTCGATCCCACGGAAATTGTTGGTATGAAGCAAGCTATGGTCATCTTGTAAATCTCAGTCGGACGGATTCAAATGGTTATAATGGTTTTCGAATATAAAGATAATAAAGCATAAAATAAAGATAGAGATACTTATGTAATTCATTGGTGAGAGTTTCAGATAAGTGCATAGAGATGCTTTGTTCTTGTTGAATATCTGCTTTCCTACTGCCTTCATCCAATCCTTCATACTCCTTTCCATGGCAAGCTGTATGTTCGGGTTTCACCGGCGTCAATGGCTACCTCCCGTCGTCTCAGTGAAAATGGTTCAAATGCTCTGTCACAGCACGGCTAATCATCTGTCGGTTCTCGATAATGTCGGAATAGAATCCAGTGATTCTTTTGCGTCTGTTACTACGCCCAACACTCGCGAGTTTGAAGCTCGTCACAGTCATCTCATCTCAGATCCTACTCGAAATATTGCAGACAAGGTTTAGACTTTTTGGATCTTAGGAATGGCCGCCAATAATTCTAGCTTATACCACAAAGATTCTGATTAAGGAATCCAAGAGAAACACACTATAGCTCTCGCTTGTAGAACAGAAGTGGTTGTCAGGCACGCGTTCATAAGGACGGATGATGACGAGTGTCACGGATCATCTCATCCATCAGGTTGAAGTACGAGTGATATCTTAGAACAAGAATAAGCTTGAATTGAATAGAAGAATAATAGTAATTGCATTAATACTCAGGAACATCAGAGCTCCACACCTTAATCTATGGTGTGTAGAAACTCCACTATTGAAAATACATAAGTGATAAAGGTCCAGGCATGACCGTGAGGCTAGCCCCTAAAATATGATCAAAGGATCAAAAGATAATCCAAAGTTAAGAATACAATAGTAAAAAGTCCTATTTATACTAGACAAGCTACTAGGGTTTACAGAAAAAAGTCTAAGTGCAGAAATCCACTTTCGGGGCCCACTTTGGTGTGTGCTTGGGCTGAGCTTGAGCTTTACACGTGCAGAGGCTTCTCTTGGGGTTAAACGCCAAGTTTTAATGTATTTTTGGCGTTTAACTATGGTTTTTGACGTGTTTCTGGTGTTTTAATCCAGAATGCAGCATGGAGCTGGCGTTGAACACCAGTTTGCATTGTCTAAACTCGAATAAAGTATGGACTATTATATAATGCTGGAAAGTCCTGGATGTCTACTTTCCAACGCAATTGAGAGCGTGCAATTTGGAGTTCTGTAGCTCCAGAAAATCTATTTCGAGTGCAGGAAGGTCAAAATCTAACAGCATCTGTAGTCCTTTTTCAGCCTCTTATCAGATTTTTGCTCAAGTCCCTCAATTTCAGAAAAAATATATCTGAAATCATAGAAAAACACACAAACTCATAATAAACCCAGAAATGTGAATTTTGCATAAAAACTAATAAAAACATCCCTAAAAGTAGCTAGATCTTACTAAAAACTACCTAAAAACAATACCGAAAAGCGTATAAATTATTCGCTCATCACAACACCAAACTTAAATTATTGCTTGTCCCCAAGCAAAAGAAAATCAAATAGGATAAAAAGAAGAGAATATACTATAAATCCCAAAATATCAATGAATATTAGTCTTAATTAGATGAGCGGGATTTGTAGCTTTTTGCTTCTGAACAGGTTTGGCATCTCACTTTATCCTTTGAAGTTTAGAATGATTGGCATCCATAGGAACTCAGAGTTCAGATAGTGTTATTTGATTCTCCTAGTTAAGTATGTTGATTCTTGAACACAACTACTTTTATGGGTCTTGGTCGTGGCCCTAAGCACTTTGTTTTTCAGTATTACCACCGGATACATAAATGCCACAGACACATGACTGGGTGAACTTTTTCAGATTGTGACTCAGCTTTGCTAAAGTCCCCAATTAGAGGTGTCCAGAGCTCTTAAGCACACTCTTTTTGCTTTGGATCACGACTTTAACCACTCAGTATCAAGCTTTTCACTTGGACCTTCATGCCACAAGCACATGGTTAGGGACAGCTTGATTTAGCCGCTTGATGAGCGGATAATTTGTATGCTTTTTGGCATTGTTTTTAGTATGTTTTTAGTATCTTTTAGTTAGTTTTTAGTATATTTCTATTAGCTTTTAATTAAAATTCACTTTTCTGGACTTTACTATGAGCTTGTGTGTTTTTCTGTAATTTCAGGTATTTTCTGACTGAAATTGAGGGTCCTGAGCAAAATCTGATCCAGAGACTGAAAAGGACTGCAGATGCTGTTGGATTTGACCTCCTGCACTCAAAGTGGATTTTGGAGCTACAGAAGCCTAATTGGCGCGCTCTCAACGGCATTGGAGTAGACATCCTGAGCTTTCCAGCAATATAATAGTTCATACTTTGTCCAAGATTTGATGGCCCAAACCCGTAGCAATCCGGCCTCAGAATTCCAGCGTTAACGCCGGAACTGGAATAAAAGTTGGAGTTAAACGCCCAAACTGGCATGAAAACTGGCGTTTAACTCCAGAAAGGTCTCTACACGAATTTCCTTCATTGCTCAGCCCAAGCACACACCAAGTGGGCCAGGAAGTGGATTTTTCTGTCATTTACTCATTTCTGTAAACCTTAGGATACTAGTTTACTACTTATAGGACCTTTTTACATTGTAATCAGTACGGGATGTGACCTTATGACTTGTACACATTTCTTCCACAGCATGAGTTTCTAAACCCCATGGTGGGGTGAGGAGCTCTGCTGTGTCTTGATGGATTATGCATTACTACTGTTCTTATTCAATCATGCTTGCTTCCATTCTAAGATAACACTTGTCTTAATCCGGATGAATGTGATGATCCGTGACAATCATCATCATTCTCACCATGAACACGTGCCTGACCACCTGTTCTATCTTAGATTGAGTATTTCTCTTGGGTTCTTTAATCGGATCTTCGTGGTATAAGAGGACCTGAGGCAGCATTCAAGAGAATCCGAAGGTCTAAACCTTGTCTGTGGTATTCTGAGTAGGATTCAATGATTGAATGACTGTGACGTGCTTCAAACCTGTAACCTACTGGGCGTTAGTGACAGACGCAAAAGAGTGATTCTATTCCGGTAGGGGAGGAACCAAACCGGTGATTGGCAGCACTGTGACAGAGTGTGTGCATTAGCTTTCACTGCGCGGATGGGAGGTAGCTGCTGACAACAGTGAGACCCTACACGGCTTGCCATGGAAGGAGACATGCGTGTTTGATGAAGAAGACATAGGAAAGCAGAGATTTTGAAGATGGAGCATCTCCAAACCTCAACCTATTCTCCATTACTGCAATACAGTAACCATTCACGTTCTTTTACTTTTTACAATCAATCCTGATAATTTCTGACATCCTGACTAAGATTTACAAGATAACCATAGCTTGCTTCAAGCCGACAATCTCCGTGGGATCGACCTTGCTCACGCAAGGTATTACTTGGACGACCCAGTGCACTTGCTGGTAGTTGTGCGGATTGCAAAAGTGTTATTGCAATTTCGTGCACCAAGTTTTGGCGCCGTTGCCGGGGATTGTTCGAGTTTGGACAACTGACGGTTTATTTTGTTGCTTAGATTAGGACTGTTTTTTTTGTTGGTTTAGAGTCTTTTAGTTGAGTCTAGTTTCATATTCTAAGTTTGGTGTCAATTGCATGCTTTTTTTTCTTTTAAATTTTCGTTTTTGCATGTCTTAGTCCCTTTTGATTCATAAAATTCTAAGTTTGGGTCCTCTTTGTGTTTTTCTCTTAAAATTTTCGAAAAATTAGTGTTTGATTTCTAAAATTTTAAGTTTGGTGTCTTTTGTGTTTTTCTCTTTCCCTTTTTAAAATCAAATCTCTTTCATAAAAATTTTTTCAATCATATCTTCTTAATTGCTGTTTTCAAAATCTTTTTTTTACTAATTGATTCAGTTCTCATTTGCTTTGATCTCATTTTCCCTTTTGATTTTCGAATTTTTTTATTTAAATTTCTTTTTATTTATTTTTTCGGTTATTTCAAAAAAAAAAAAAAAAAAAAAAAATTTATCTCTTTGCATCATTCTCATTTCCTTTGTCCATTATGGACTTAAGTGGAATTAATCATCCAAGAGGACTCTGGGGTCTTATGCTAACCCCATTGCAGCTGATATGGGAGTAGCATCTGTATACCTCCCATCAAAGCAAGCAGCTTTGAGCTAAATCCTCAACTCATTATCATGTGCAGCAAAATTGCCAGTATTCCGGTCTTCCACAAGAACCTACTGAGTTTCTGGCACAGTTCTTACAAATTGCTGACACAGTACATGATAAGAGGTGGATCAGGATGTCTACAGACTATTACTGTTTCCATTTGCTGTAAAAGATCAAGCTAAAAGGTGGTTAATAACCAACCTACAGCAAGCATAAAGACATGGAAACAGTTATCAGACAAATTCCTGAATCATTTTACCCTCCAAGAGGATGACACAGCTAGGCTGGACATCCAAGGCTTTAAACAAGAGGATCATGAATCCCTTTATAATGCCTGGGAGAGTATAGAGGTATGCTAAGAAAATGTCCCTCTGAAATGTTCTCAGAGTGGTACAGTTAGACATTTTCTACTATGGCTTACAGAAAAGCTCAGATGTCTTTAGACCACTCAGCTGGTGATCTATACACATGAGGAAGACAATTGAAGAAGCTCAAGAGCTTATAGACACTGTTGCTAGGAACCATATCTATACTCTAGCATGAGTTCTCCCAGAAGAGGAATCATGACAGTAGTCACTGATTCTAATCCTCAAGAACAGGTAATGAGCTTAATCACAACTACTCTGATGACAGAACAGTTAGCAAATTTAAAGAGATGCTCAATGAAACTAAAGTTGCTAATAAAAGCATAGAACTACAGTTGAGTCAAGCAAAACAGCAAATATCTAAACAGATAACGAAGAGTGTCAAGCAGTTCAATTGAGGAGTGGAAAGACCTTGAATACATGTTCAAAGAGCAAAAGCCAATAAGGAACAAATGACAGAGGACAACCAAATCACTGTTCAAATCCCTCTGAGAGGAATATTGGCGTTCAAACGCCAGAAAGGGAAGGAAAGTTGGCGTTAAACGCCATTCCTTGCCCAGTTCTGGCGTTTCAAACGCCAGAAAGGGAAGGAAAGCTGGCGTTAAACGCCCATTCCTTGCCCAGTTCTGGCGTTCAAACGCCAGAAAAGGAAGGGAAGTTGGCGTTTAACGCCCAAACTTCACCCATTCCTGGCGTTCAAACGCCAAGGGAGGATCAGACCTGAGAGTGCTGACAGTAATCCTCTAACAAGGCTTCTTCAACCACTTCTGTAAGGAATGAACCTGCAGCATCTAAGGTTGAAGAATATCAAGCCAAGATGCCTTATCCTCAGAAACTCCGCAAAGCGGAACAGGATAAACAATTTGCCCGCTTGCAGACTATTTAAGGACTCTTGAAATAAAGATTCCTTTTGCAGAGGCACTTGAGCAAATACCTTCTTATGCTAAGTTCATGAAAGAGAGTCTAATAAGAAGGATTGGAGAGAAACTGAAAAGTGTTCTCACTGAAGAATGCAGTGCATTCATTCTAAAAAGCTTACCAGAAAAGCTTCAAGATCTGGAAGCTTTCTGATACCATGCACATTGGAAGGCACTTACACCAAGGTAGCCTTATGTGATCTTAGAGCAAGTATTAATTTAATACCTGTAACCTTGAGAGTCAATGAGGATGAGTCAAGTGAATACTGTAAAAGCTATGCAGCATCCAGACACACCAGAGGACTGCATGGACGCTGACATTATTGACTCTCTGGTAGAAGAGATCAATATGGCTGAAAGCCTAGAATCAGAGCTTGAGGACATCTTCAAAGATGCTCAATGATCAGGAAGAGCAGAGGAGGCAAAGGAATTTTCGAAAATTCCTCAGGAGGAGGATAAGCCTCCTAAGCCTGAACTCAAACCACTCCATCATCCCTGAATATGCATTTCTGGGGAGAGGGTGACACTTTTCCAGTGATTATAAGCTTGCTTTAAATCCACAGGAAGAGGAAGCACTGATTAAAGTGCTAAGGACACAAAGACAGCTCTTGGGTGGTCCTAAGTGATCTCAAGGGTATTAGCCCTGCTAGATGCATGCACAAGATCCTGTTGGAGGATAATGCCAAACCAGTGGTCCAACCACAGAGGAGGCTAAATCCTGCCATGAAGGAGGTGGTGCAGAAAGAGGTCAATTACTGGAGGCTGGGATTTATCCTATTTCTGATAGCCCCTGGGTGAGCCTGTCCAAGTTGTTCCAAAAAGGGAGGCATGATAGTGGTTCATAATGAAAAAAATGAACTGGTCCCTACAAGAACAGTCACAGGGTGGCGCATGTGTATTGACTACAGAAGCTCAATACAGCCACCAGAAAGGATCATTTTCCTTACCATTCATAGACCAAATGCTAGAAAGACTAGCTGGCCATGATTACTACTGCTTTTTGGATGGCTATTCAGGCTATAACAAATTGCAGTAGATCCCCAGGACCAAGAAAAAACAGCATTCACCTGCCCTTTGGCGGGTTGCCTACAGGAGAATGCCTTTTGGTCTGTGCAATGCACCTGCAACCTTTCAGAGGTGCATGCTCTATCTTCTCAGATATGGTAGAGAAATTTCTGGAAGTCTCATGGATGACTTTTCAGTATATGGAGATCATTCAGCTCCGTCTTAACCACCTATCACTTGTCCTGAAAAGATGCCAAGAGACTAACCTGGTTTAAACTGGGAGAAATGTCACTTTATGTGACTGAAGGAATTGTCCTTGGGCACAAAATTTCAAGCAGGGGAATAGAGGGGATAAGGCAAAGGTAGGGTAATTGAAAAAATTACACCACTGCCAATGTTAAGGCAATCAGAAGCTTTTGGGGCATGCAGGATTCTACAGAAGGTTTATCAAGGATTTTTCGAAAATTGCTAAACCTTGAGTAACCTGTTAGCTGCTGACACACCATTTGTGTTTGACACACAGTGTTTGCAGGCATTTGAGACCCTGAAGCTAAACTGGTCACGCACCAGTCATCTCTGCACAGATTGGGCATTACCATTTGAATTGATGTGTGATGCCAGTGATCATGCCATTGGTGCAGTGTTGGGACAGAGGCATAACAAACTTCTGCATGTCATTTATTATGCTAGCTGTGTCTAAATGATGCACAGAAGAATTACAAACCACAGAAAAAGAATTACTTGCAGTGGTCTATGCCATTGACAAGTTTAGATCCTACTTAGTGGGATCAAAGGTGATGTGTACACTGACCATGCTGCTCTTAAATACTTACTCACAAAGCAGGATTCCAAACCCAGGCTTATCAGATGGGTGTTGCTTCTGCAAGAGTTTGATATAGAAATAAGAGACAGAAAGGGACAGAGAATCAGTAGTGATCATCTGTCCAGAATAGAACCAGTAGCTGGGGCGTCCCTCCCTTCTACTGAGATCTCTGAGACCTTCCCAGATGAGCAACTCTTGCCATTCAGGAAGCTCCATGGTTTGCAGATATTGCAACTATAAAGCTGTGAGGTTCATACCCAAGAGTACAGTTATGTGCAGAGAAAGAAACTAATTTCAGATGCCAAGTACCTTTGGATGAACCATATCTCTTAAGAGATGTGCTGACGGAGTGATCCGCAGGTGTGTACCAGAGAGGAAGCACGAAGGATCCTATGGCACTGCCATGGATCACAGTATGAGGACATTTTGGAAGTGAGCGAACAGCCACTAAAGTTCTCCAGTGCGGCTTCTACGGCCTACTCTCTATAAAGACTCCCGAGAGTTTGTGCGTAACTGTGACAGTTGCCAAAGAGCTGGTAACCTACCTCAGGATATGCCATGCCTCAACAAGGAATACTAGAGATAGAATGTTTGAGTATGGGGAATTGATTTCATGGGGCCATTCCCACCATCATACTCAAACACTTACATTTGGTGGCAGTGGATTATGTATCTAAATGGGTAGAAGCAATTGCTACACCCACTAATGATACCAAGACTGTGCTGAAATTCCTCCAGAAAAACTTTTCAGCAGGTTGGCGTCCCTAGAGTGCTAATCAGTGATGGGGCACTCATTTCTGCAATAAACAGCTATACTCTGCTATGGTTAGATATGGAATCAGCCATAAAGTGGCAACTCCGTATCATCCACAGACAAATGGGCAAGCTGAAGTCTCAACAGAGAGTTAAAAAGAATCCTGGAACGGACTGTAATGGTCCGAAGAAGGATTGGGCAAAGAGCTTGGATGATGCTCTGTGGGCATACAGAACAGCATTCAAGACTCCTATAGGAACCTCTCCATACCAATTGGTGTATGGGAAGGCCTGTCATTTGCCTGTGGAACTAACATAAAGCCTACTGGGCAACCAGATTCTAAATATGGATGCACAGTTAGCTGGTGAGAAAAGACTGCTCCAGCTAAATGAGCTAGAGGAGTCAGACTCAATGCCTTTGAAAATGCAAAAATTTATAAGGAAAAGGCAAAGAAGTGGCATGACAAGAGATTGTCAACCAGAGTCTTTGAGCCAGGACAGAAAGTTCTGCTCTTCAACTCCAGGCTCAACTGTTTCCAGGAAAACTCAAGTCCCGGTGGAGGGGTCCGTATGTGATTACAGGAGTATCACCATATGGATATGTTGAGCTTCAGGATATTGATTCTGACAAGAAGTTCATTGTTAATGGACAGAGGATCAAACACTATCTTGAAGGAATTTTGAGCAGGAATGCTCAAAACTGAGACTTGAGTGATTCTCAGTGAAAGTCCAGCTAAAGACAGTAAAGAAGCGCTTGCTGGGAGGCAACCCAGTCATTAGGAAGTTGTGATTAGTTCTTACAGAGGCAAGTATCAAAAATGAAGGAATTCACAGAGTTACAGAAGGATTCAGCTCAAAAAGCAGAGAAAATGAGCTTACTGGCGAAAAAAACGCCAGTAAGGGACATTTTGGGCGTTAAACGCCAGAATGGGCACCATTCTGGGCGTTTAACGCCAGTAATGGTACCATTTTGGGCGTTAAACGCCAGAATGGGCACCATTCTGGGCGTTAACGCCAGGTGTGCAGCATCCTGGGCGTTTTGGAAAAACGCCCAGTGAGGAAGAATTTCTGGCGTTTAACGCCAGCCAGGGTACCTGGCTGGGCGTTAAACGCCCAAGTGGGGCAACAGATGGGCGTTAAACGCCAGAATGGGTGCCATTCTGGGCGTTTAACGCCAGCTTGGTGGGGGGACCACAATTTTGTTTTCAAATCAGATTTTTTTCAAACTTTCCTTTTCTCACCCATACTTTTCTACAAAATCACACTTCAATCATTCATCATTCACTTTCAAATCTTCAAAAATCAAAACTCTTTTTTCAAATTTATTTCAAATCAATTACAAACATTGTTCAAAAATTTCACCCTTTTCTCAATTTCTTTTCATATCTTCTCAAATCTCCCTTCAAATTCCTTTTTTTCGAAAACTCCCCTCCCCACCTTATAAATACACGTTTGTTCCCCTCTTCCAACCACACCATTCGAATTTCTCTTCCTCCCCCTCTCTTCTCTCTTTCTTTTGCTTGAGGACAAGCAAACCTCTAAGTTGGTGTGCTTTTCCGTGATCACTAAGCCAAGATTCATCAATATCATGGCCTAAGGAAAACAAACCAATTTAAGAGGCAAGAAAGAGAATAATCCAAAGAATCTTTGGAATGAAGAGAAGTTCTTAACCAAAGAACATGAAGACCATTATCATAAAATAATGGGTCTGAGGTCAGTGATCCCGGAAGTTAAATTTGATCTGAAAGAAGATGAATATCCGGGGATCCAAGAGCAAATTCGAAACAGAAGATGGGAAGTTCTAACCAATCCTGAGACAAAGGTTGGAAGGAACATGGTTCAGGAATTCTACTCAAATCTGTGGCTAACAGATAAGCAGAGAATGACTGGAACTGCTTACCATACCTATAGAACCATGGTCAGAGGGAAAGTTATATACTTCCATCGGACAAAATAAGAGAAATCTTCAAGTTGCCTCAACTGCAGATGATCCTGATTCCTTTAATAGGAGGATGGTGAGAGTAGATAAGGGGTTGGATCAAGTTCTAGAGGACATATGCCTCCCTGGAACTAAGTGGATAACCAATTCTAAGGGTGTCCCAAACCAACTCAAGAGGGGAGACCTCAAACCAATTGCAAGAGGTTGGCTAGACTTTATTGGGCGTTCCATATTGCCCCACTAGCAACCGTTCTGAGGTCACCATCAAGAAGCAGTGATGATCCATTGCATTATGCTTGGAAAGAAGTGGAGGTGCATCATGTGATTGCCTGTGAGATCTACACAATTGCAAATAGAATTCCACTGTACCAAATTGGCTTACCCAAGCTTGATCTCCTTGCTCTGTAAAGAGGGGTGAATAGAGAAGATGAATCATACCCATAGAACATCCAATCACCAAGAAGACAATGGAAGGAAAAGAGAAGCAGGGGCGTGAAATTCAAGAGATGAAACGCCAAAAGCTCTCCTCTCAGCTGAGGGAGCATCCACTTCTCAAAATCAAGGTGTTGAGTTCTAACTCTGTGAACACTCTATCATTAGGCCTATTTTTTTCGTTTTTGTTCTTGTTTTCTATTTCTAGTCTCATCTTATATCTATATTTGAGTCTTGTTCTTAATTAATAAAATTAATAAAGTTGCTTTAAAGCTATGAATGTCCTATGAATCCATCACCTCTTAAAGGAAAAATGCTTTAATCACAAAAACAAGAAGTAAGGGTTTCGAAATTTATCTCTGAAACTAGTTGAATTAGTTTGATGTGGTGACAATACTTTTGTTTTCTGAATGAATGCTTGAACAGTGCATATGTCTTTTGAATTTGTTGTTTTAAGAATGTTAAAATTGTTGGTTCTTGAAAGAATGAGGAGAAAGAGAACTGTTATTGAGGATCTGAAAAATCATCAAATTGATTCTTGAAGCAAGAAAAGCAGTGAAAAAAAATTTCGAAAAAAAAAAAGAAAAAGAAAGAAAAAAAAGAGAAGGAAATAAAGTTGTGATCCAAGGCAACAAGAGTGTGCTTAAGAACCCTGGACACTCTAATTGGGGACTTTAGCAAAGCTGATCACAATCTAAGAAGGTTCACCCAATTATGTGTCTGTGGCATGTATGTATCCGGTGGTAATACGGAAGACAGAGTGCTTTGGGCCACAGCAAGACTCATACACTGGCTATGTTCAAGAATCAATGTACTTAACTAGGAGAATCAATAACACTATCTGAGTTCTGAGTTCTTATAGATGCCAATCATTCGAACTTCAAGGATAGAGTGGGATGCCAAAACTGTTTGGAGGCAAAAGCAACTAGTCCGCTCATCTAATTGGAGCTATGTTTCTTTGATATTTGGAGTCTATAGTATATCTCTTCTTTTTATCCTATTTTGATTTTCAGTTGCTTGGGGACAGCAACAATTTAAGTTGGTGTTGTGATGAGCGGATAATTTGTATGCTTTTTGGCATTGTTTTAGTATGTTTTTAGTATCTTTTAGTTAGTTTTTAGTATATTTCTATTAGCTTTTAATTAAAATTCACTTTTCTGGACTTTACTATGAGCTTGTGTGTTTTTCTGTAATTTCAGGTATTTTCTGACTGAAATTGAGGGTCCTGAGCAAAAATCTGATCCAGAGACTGAAAAGGACTGCAGATGCTGTTGGATTCTGACCTCCCTGCACTCAAAGTGGATTTTCTGGAGCTACAGAATCCCAATTGGCGCGCTCTCACGGCATTGGAAAGTAGACATCCTGGGCTTTCCAGCAATATAGTCCATACTTTGTCCAAGATTTGATGGCCCAAACCCGCGTAGCAATCCGGCCTCAGAAATTCCAGCGTTAAACGCCGGAACTGGAATAAAAGTTGGAGTTAAACGCCCAAACTGGCATGAAAACTGGCGTTTAACTCCAGAAAAGGTCTCTACACGAATTTCCTTCATTGCTCAGCCCAAGCACACACCAAGTGGGCCAGGAAGTGGATTTTTCTGTCATTTACTCATTTCTGTAAACCTTAGGATACTAGTTTACTACTTATAGGACCTTTTTACATTATAATCAGTACGGGATGTGACCTTATGACATTGTACACATTTTCTTCCACAGCATGAGTTTCTAAACCCCATGGTTGGGGGTGAGGAGCTCTGCTGTGTCTTGATGGATTAATGCAATTACTACTGTTCTTATTCATCATGCTTGCTTCCATTCTAAGATAACACTTGTTCTTAATCCGGATGAATGGATGATCCGTGACAATCATCATCATCTCAACCATGAACACGTGCCTGACAACCACCTCTGTTCTATCTTAGATTGAGTAGTATCTCTTGGTTCTTTAATCGGAATCTTCGTGGTATAAGCAGGACCTGATGGCAGCATTCAAGAAATCCGGAAGGTCTAAACCTTGTCTGTGGTATTCTGAGTAGGATTCAATGATTGAATGACTGTGACGTGCTTCAAACCTGTAACCTACTGGGCGTTAGTGACAGACGCAAAAGAGTGATTCTATTCCGGTAGGGGAGGGAACCAAACCGGTGATTGGCAGCACTGTGACAGAGTGTGTGCATTAGCTTTCACTGCGCGGATGGGAGGTAGCTGCTGACAACAGTGAGACCCTACACGAGCTTGCCATGGAAGGAGACATGCGTGTTGATGAAGAAGAAGTAGGAAAGCAGAGATTTGAGATGGAGCATCTCCAAACCTCAACCTATTCTCCATTACTGCATACAAGTAACCAATTCACGTTCTTTTACTTTTTACAATCAATCCTGATAATTCTGACATCCTGACTAAGATTTACAAGATAACCATAGCTTGCTTCAAGCCGACAATCTCCGTGGGATCGACCCTTGCTCACGCAAGGTATTACTTGGACGACCCAGTGCACTTGCTGGTTAGTTGTGCGGGATTGCAAAAGTGTTATTGCAATTTCGTGCACCACCGCTTAGGCCTGGATTTTATTTCCTTGGGCCCTCCTATCCATTGATGCTCAAAGCGTTGGATCCTTTTTACCCTTGCCTTTTGGTTTTAAGGGTATATATATATATATATATATATATATATATATATATATTATATATATAATATATATATATATATATTATTTTCGCAAGCTTTTGTTATTCACGCTTTTTCTTGCTTCAAGAATCAATTTTATGATTTTTCAGATCATCAATATTTCTCTTTTCATCATTCTTCAGAGCCAACAATTTTAACATTCATAAACAACAAGATAAAAAATATGCACTGTTTAAGCATTCATTCAGAAAACAAAAGGTATTGTCACCACATCATATAATTAAACTAATTTCAAGGATGAATTCGAATCATGTACTTCTTGTCTTTTGTATTAAAAACATTTTTCATTTAAGAAAGGTGAAGGATTCATGGAATTATTCATAGCCTTAAGACATAGTTACTAAATACTAATGATCATGTAATAAAGACACAAACATAGACAAACATGAAGCTCAAAAACCGAAAAAAACAAAGAGATAAGAATAAGGAAGTTAAGGAATGAGTCCACCTTAGTGATGGTGGCGCCTTCTCCTTGAAGGACCAATGGTATTCTTGAGCTCCTCTATGTCTCTTTCTTGCCTCTATTGCTCCTCCCTCATAACTCTTTGATCTTCTCTAATTTCATTGAGAATGATGGAGTGTTCTTGGTGTTCCACCCTTAATTGGTTCATGTCATGACTCAATCCTTCTAGAGAAGTGTTGAGTTGTTCCCAATAGTTGTTTGGAGGAAAATGCATCCCTTGAGGCATCTCAGGGATTTCTTGATGATGAGCTTCCTCATGCATCTCTTGAGATCCATGAATAGACTCTCTTGTTTGCTCCATCCTCTTCTTAGTGATGGGCTTGTCCTCTTCAATGAGGATGTCTCCTTCTATGACAACTCCAGCTAAGTAGCATAGATGGCAAATGAGATGAGGAAAAGCTAGCCTTGCCAAGGTGGAGGGCTTTTCGGCTACTTTGTAGAGCTCTAGAGAGATGACTTCATGAACTTCTACTTCCTCTCCAATCATGATGCTATGGATCATGATGGTCCGATCCATAGTTACTTCAGATCAGTTGTTAGTGGGGATGATGGAGCGTTGGATGAACTCCAACCATCCTCTAGCCACAGGCTTAAGGTCCAGTCTTCTCAATTGAACCGGCTTACCTTTTGAGTCTCTTTTCCATTGAGCTCCTTCCATACATATGTCCATGAGGACTTGGTCCAACCTTTGATCAAAGTTGACCCTTCTAGTGTAGGGGCGTGCGTCTTCTTGCATCATAGGCAAGTTGAATGCCAACCTTACATTTTTCGGACTGAAATCTAGGCATTTCCCCTGAACCATTGTAAGATAATTCTTTGGATTCGGGTTCATACTTTGATCATGGTTCCTAGTAATCCATGCATTGGCATAGAACTCTTGAACCATTAAGATTCCAACTTGTTGAATGGGGTTGGTAAGAACTTTCCAACCTCTTCTTTGGATCTCATGTCGGATCTCTGGATACTCATTTTTCTTGAGCATGAAAGGGACCTCAGGGATCACCTTCTTCTTGGCCACAACTTCATAGAAGTGATCTTGATGGGCTTTTGAGATGAATCTATCCATCTCCCATGACTCAGAGGTGGAAGCAATTGCCTTTCCTTTCCTCTTTCTTGAGGTTTTTCTGGCCTTAGGTGCCATCAATGGTTATGGGAAAATAAAAAAAAGCTATGCTTTTACCACACCAAACTTAGAATGTTGCTCATCCTTGAGCAAAAGAAGAAAGAATAGATGAAGAAGAAGAAGAGATGGAGGAGAGGGAGAGTGGTGTAGGTTTCGGCCAAAGGGTAGAAGAGAGGGTGGTGTTGTGTGAAAATAAAGAAGTGTGGAGGGGTTTATATACTGGAGGGAGAGGGGTTTATGGTTCGGTCATGTAGGGTGGGTTTGGGTGGGAAAGAGATTTTGAATTTGAAGGTATGTGGGGTTTATGGGGAAGAGAGGATGGATGTGAGTGGTGAAGAGGTGATGGGGAAGAGTGATTGAGGTGATTGGTGAATGATGTTTGGGAAAGAGTGTTATGAAAAGGTGTGAGAGAGAGGGAGAAGGTAGGTGGGGATCCTGTGGGGTCTACAGATCCTGAGGTGTCTGACGAATGGATTTATGACGGTTTAGAATTTCACAAATGAATTCTCGTTGCAAGTATAGTCTCTAAACCAATCGCTAATCCTTTCATACAAAAATTTGTTTGTCACAAGTACAAACCCCTAAAATCTATAAACCGAAGTATTTAAACCTCGGGTCGTTCTCCCTAGGATTTACAATAAAGTGTCTTGTTATTGGTTGTGATTTTTTTTGGGGTTTTGGAAAAAATTATGGTCTTGGCTGGCAAGATTTGGTTGTCAAGGGTCTTCATCATTATCACTAGCCACAAGTATGGTAGTTGCAAGGATTAATCCCACTTAGTCATCCTTAAATCAATTAACAAAGGAAAGTCAAGTGAGTTATATCAATCCTAGTCCATAAGTCCTAGCTTTCCATTAATTGGATTAATGAAGGCTAGAGTTAATGGCTATCAACTAGCAATCAATTGGACACTAGTGACTCAAGAAATCCTAAGTTACCTTCTTAAGCCAAGAACATAAAATCCTACTCTAACATCCTCTCAAGCATTTCATCAAACACTTGGAAGGCACAAAAGGAAAGTATAGTAAATCAACAACAAGAATGAAATCTAACAACGATTATTGAAAGGAAATAACAACAACAATCAAAAGAACACATTATTATGAACTCTTATGAATTGAAAGAGAGTAAAAGGAACAATACTAGATCTATAACAAAATACAAGAACAACATAAAGGAAATTGCAATAAAAGAATGGAAGAAGAATGAATGTAACAACAAGGAATTGAGAAGATAGAAGTAGAAGAAGATGAATCTAAATCTAAATCTAAGAACTAAACCTAATCCTAATTCTAATCCTAGAGAGAAGTGAGAGCTTCTCTCTCTAAAACTAACTCTAACTAATGATCTAAAAATTAGTCTATGGATGTGAATGTGTTAATGTCATGTCAATCCCCTTCAATCCTTGGCTCTTATATGCATTTTGGCGCCAAAGTTGGTTGCTGAAACCTTCCCAAAATCGCTAGGCACGTGTTGCCTTAATGAGGTCATGTGCCATCATCGGCGCGTGCGCGCATGGTACGCGTGCGCGCCCTTGGCCTGTCTCGCAATGTGCGCGCGAGCGCCTTGTGCGCGTGCGCGTGCATGGCTGACTTTGCTTCTTTGAATTTTTATGCTTCTCTCCATTTGTATGCTTCCTCTTCTTCCTTTGATCCATGCCTAGCCTATTCCATCCTGAGATTACTAACAAACATATCAAGGCATCTTATGGAATCAAAGAGGAAATAGAATTCATCAAAATAAGACTTAAAAAGCATGTTTTTACACTTAAGCACAAATACGGGAGAGATTACGAAATCATGCTAATTCCTAGGCTAAATGTGACAAAAGGCTATCAAGATGCTCTAAATTCAATACAAAACAAACCGTCAAATTGGGGTTTGTCAATCTCTCCACACTTAAGCCTTAGCATGTCCTCATGCTAAAATAAGAAGGAACTAAGGGATATGACATTAAATGAATACAACTAAACTATATGAATCCTATCTAAATGCAACTATCTAAACAAATGGAAGTGCTTAGTTCAAACAAATCAATCCCCAAGAGAGCATGTGTAAGCACAAGAGCTAGGCATAGGAACTAAGTCCAAACCACAAATTGAATTATCAAAAAGAGTTCAACTTGCAAGAATATATAATATTGGTGAATACATGTGATTGAACTTTTGAACCCTCACCGGATGTGTATCCGCTCTATTCACTCAAGTGTTTAAGGGTTAATTCAATTCTCTTCTAATCATGTTTTCCAAAATTTGATTTTCTTCTAACAATCAACTTATTTAATGCATGCATACATTCATCATGAGGTCTTTCATTTAGGTTGTAATGGGGTTAGGGTTAAGGTAGGATCATTTATGGTTAAGTGGACTAGGATTTGAATCTTTGATTAGCATAGACTTTCCCACCTAACCTATTTAATGACCTATACAAATGCAAGCTATCCTAACTACCCATTCTTCACTTTTTCTTACATATTCTTATTTGATTCATAACACCTATGCATTGATTCCTTTTTATTGACTTCACTTTGGGACATTTTGTCCCCTCTTTATTATATATTTTTTTTCTTTTTCATCATCATATATTTTTTTTCTCTTTTTTTTTTCTTTTCATTCATTTTTTTTCTTTTCTTTATATACTTCTTTTTTCTTTTTCTTCTTTCAAACTATATACAAGAACATCAATGCATAAGGTCTTTACATTTAATCAATACATGAATGTGTACCCAATTCCTAAACATGAAAGTGTACTACCCCTTTTATCCATCCAATGTTCCCAAGCCTCACCAACTTGAATAAAACACTCTCACTAGGCTAAAAGATCAAACAAGGACTTTTCATTGGTCTTCCGCCTTGGGCTTGTAATGAGCTAAATTGAAAATAGGTTGGTTAAGCATAGGCTCAAAGTTGGCTAACAAAGGAATATAAAAAGGGTTGGCTATTTGGGTAAGTGAGCTAATGAAATGATGGCCTCAATCATGTAAATGCATAAATACAAGAGATAAATGGACATATAGAATCAAGCAAATCAAGGATCATAATCATAGAAAGGGAGCAATTCCACACAAGAATGGAAGATAAGTGGTTATAAAATGTAACCACATCAATAGGCTCAAGTCTCACAAGCTTGTGTTCTTAGTTCAATACATGCTTCACAAAGTATGAAATTCAAGCAAGTTTCACCAAAAATTTTTCTTTCAATCCATTGGGTTAATGCCCTATATTCAAACTCCTTGGAAAGTTTCAATGTTCGACTAAGCATTGTTGTGATTGAAAAATTCAAAAATTGTTCTTAGTTCACCCTTTCCTTTTTCACTTAACCACTATATTATGCAAAAAGGGTGACTAAATGTTTGCAATCCAAAGTATGATTTCTAATCACAACCACAACTAAAAATAAAGATAAACAAAATGTATAAAGAAAAATCCAACTAAAAGTGTGGAATCTATCATCCAAAATATCTAAAAATATCCAAAAGCATCAAAATATCTAAAATCCAAAATAAGCAATAAAAGTGTCCAAAGCAAACTAGAAATGCATCAAAATATATACAAAATGTGCAAAGTAAGATAACTAGGCTGAAAAGTTCACCGGTTCCCAAATAATGCTACCGGTGCCCTCCCCACACTTAAAACCAAGCATCGTCCTCGATGCTAAACCGGAGGATCAGTGGGAGGTACAACGATAGGCTCTGGCTCGGGCTGTGGGACCGGCTCCTCCTGAGTTTGTGGCGATTATGGAGGGGAGGAGGAAGAAAAAGAAAATGGGGGGGAGAAGGAGGAAGTGCGCTGCGGCGCAACGCTCTTCGCGTCTTAGGGTTCCCATTTTTTGAATCGGCGCGAGCGCGCACTTTGCGCGTCCGCGTCCATTGAGAAAACTTGGGTCCTACGCGTGCGCGTACAGCGCGCTTAAGCGTGTGTGAGCAAAATGGGAAGGGGCGCGTGCGCGTAAAGTGTGCGCACGCGTGCATGGGGTTGGGCTAGGGGCTTAGAGTTGGCCCAACTCAGGCCTAACTCTCTGGAGAATGGCCTGGGAGTCACGCCACCAGATCTGCGCGCACGCGGCATGTACGCGTCCTGCGCGCATTGGGGAAAATGGAGATCCACGCGTGAGCGTACGGTGCGCTCTAGCATGGGATGGCAGAATAGGTAAGGGCGCGTGCGCGCGCTGTACATTAGATTGGGCCGGAGGCTTAGAATGGGCTTGAGGCACGCCCAACTCTCGGGTCCGTGGCTCAGTTTGGTGGCAGCACGCAAGGGCGCGCGCGCGGCAAGTGCGCGTCCGCGTAAGTTGATGATTGATGACAAGATGGCGCGCACGCGGCATGCGCGCGTCCGCGCGAGGCAAGTTGGGCCAGGGGCTTAAGGTTGGCCCAGAACTGGCTCAACTCTCTGTGGATTTGGCTCAATCGTTGCAACAGCAAATCGGCGCGGGCGCGGCAAGTGCGCGTCCGCGTAAATGTCCATATTCTTAAAGACGGCGTGCACGCACGTTGTGCGCGTCCGCGTGTAATATGTTGGGGCCCAAGGCATGATGTTTGCCCAAAGGAGGCCCAACTCTCGGGAGTGTGGCTTGTGGTGCATCCACACAGGGGCGCGTGCGCGTACATGGTGCGCTCGCATCCAACCCCCCTGTTTTTTTTTTTTCAGAAAACAAATTGCTGGGTGCTCCCCTTAGTGTTCACAACTCTTATTCACTTAACTATACTATCATACAATTCACAAGAAATGCAATTTTTGATATTATTCATCTACTACTAAACATAACATGCATATGACCAAGCTAACAATTAAGTTGTACAAACAAATGTGTATGAAACATCTACCTACAATGGTAACTCAAATCACTTATTAAGTAAATTTAGAAGAGTGGAAAGAGTTTACCATGGTGGGGTGTCTCCCACCTAGCACTTTTAGTTTAAGTCCTTAAGTTGGACGTTTCGAGAAGCTCCTTGTCATGGTGGCTTATGCTTGTATTCATCCTTGAATCTCCAAGGATCTTTGCTTCTCAATTGGTTGACAGAATTTCCAACCATTTTTATTAAGCTTGGGTAGAATTCCACCCAAAATACGAGTCCCCATATTCGGTCTTCACATAGCGAACCGGGATCCCATATCTTATTTTCGCATCCATCCGTTAGTTGAGTTTCATGATTTTGACGGATGGTTGGATGGCGTAAATGTGGTCGACACATAGAATTCTCTTTATTCCACCAATGCTTCCTTCTAGATCCATACAAAGTGATCCTTGTCCCAACATCATCCCTATACTTTGGGGCCTTGACCTTGATGAGCTTAACACCTACTTTCCAACCACTATACAACTCATTCTTACTTTTAATTCCACAAAGAGTTCTAAGTTGACCATCATTTTTAATCAACCCATATTCAAGTGAGAAAGTGAAGCTTAGGGATAGAAATTTTACCCACTTAAATATTGTGTTGGATGGTAACTTGGGAAGGGAGGCTTCCCCACACTTAGACAGTGCAAGGTCCACTTCCTTGTGCTCCTCTTTGATTGTTTCCACCTCTTCACAAGCTTCTTCAATTTCAACCTTTCCCTTTTTGTTACATGGCTTGGTGTTGACATATTGTTTAATGGGAGGTGATTCAACTTTGGATAGAAATTCATTGATGAATGAATCCATCTCTTGATCAACCTCTTCGTACTCTTCAATCGCAATATACACCATGCCATTTTCGTTATCCTTAGGAGGTTGTGCACACTCTTTTATAGTTTCAACTTCGTGTCCAATGGGAGAGGATTCTATTGTAGAGAGAAATTCATCCATGATTGAATCCATCTCTTGATAAGCCTCTTCCAAGTCTCCAACGATGATATGCCTTGGAGGTTGCGCACCCTCCTCAACATCAATATCAAGCTTCTTGGAAGAGTTCTCCATGATGCTACATTCCCATGGACTTTCAACATCTCCTAAATCTTCAACCACTTCTTCCTTTTCTTCAATGATCATCGGCTCCTCCAATTGTTCCAACACAAAATTTGACTCCTCCTTCTTCACCGGATTTTCCAATTTCTCCTTCATGCCTTGCTCTTCTTTTGACTTTGCACATGGGGTCACGGAAGTACCTTGAGTGTTCAAGCATTGGTAGGCTAAGGTGGACACTACCTTGGTCAAGTTGGTTACAAACTCAAGTGTATCCCGCTTCATAGCTTCTTGTCCTTGAAGTAACAAAGTGAGAGGATCGTCTATTGGAGCTTGTGGTGGGTAAGAAGGTTCATCATTTTGGAGAGGGTTCATATAGGAAGGTGGTTCTTCTTGGTAAGGTTGTGGAGATTGTGTGTTGAGGTGGTTCTTGGGAGTAATCTTGATAGGATTGTGGTGGTTCTAAAGGTTCTTGCTCATAATAATCACAAGGATGGTATGATGATTGGTTATATGATGGATAAGGTCACATAAAGATACTTGGTAGAAAGGGCTTGTGAGTATGGTTGAGCATCATGTTGAGGATAAGATTCATAGCATATGGTGGTGGTTGATTGTCATAAAAGGAGTCACCATAGCCATTGAATTGACATGTATTAGGATGAGAATTATACCTATAAGTGTCCGGAGGTTGATGCCAATAGGAGTGATCAATTCCTTGAGGCTCCTCCCATCTTGGAGTGTTCCATCCTTGGTACATGTTAGCATTGAGTTCACATTCCCTACAACACAATTAGAGCCAACTCATAGCCAAAGTGAGAATTCATTATGGAAAACAAAATAAAACTAACAAATCTAGTAAACAAGCAAAAGACAAACTATTTACACTATTCACATATGTACAATAACCAATAACACAACACCATTGCAAATCCCCGGCAACGGCGCCATTTTGACGAATGGATTTTTGACGGTTTAGAATTTCACAAATGAATTCTCGTTGCAAGTATAGTCTCTAAACCAATCGCTAATCCTTTCATACAAAAATTTGTTTGTCACAAGTACAAACCCCTAAAATCTATAAACCGAAGTATTTAAACCTCGGGTCGTTCTCCATAGGATTTACAATAAAGTGTCTTGTTATTGGTTGTGAGTTATTTTGGGGTTTTTGATGAGAAACATGAATGGTAAATGGTAAGAAAACTTTATTAACAAAATGGTCTTGGCAAGATTTGGTTGTCAAGGGTCTTCATCATTATCACTAGCCACAAGTATGGTAGTTGCAAGGATTAATCCCACTTAGTCATCCTTAAATCAATTAACAAAGGAAAGTCAAGTGAGTTATATCAATCCTAGTCCATAAGTCCTAGCTTTCCATTAATTGGATTAATGAAGGCTAGAGTTAATGGCTATCAACTAGCAATCAATTGGACACTAGTGACTCAAGAAATCCTAAGTTACCTTCTCAAGCCAAGAACATAAAATCCTACTCTAACATCCTCTCAAGCATTTCATCAAACACTTGAAAGGCACAAAAGGAAAGTATAGTAAATCAACAACAAGAATGAAATCTAACAACGATTATTGAAAGGAAATAACAACAACAATCAAAAGAAACACATTTATTATGAATTACTCTTATTGAATTGAAAGAGAGTAAAAGGAACAATACTAGATCTATAACAAAATACAAGAACAATATAAAGGAAATTGCAATAAAAGAATGAAAGAAGAATGAATGTAACAACAAGGAATTGAGAAGATAGAAGTAGAAGAAGATGAATCTAAATCTAAATCTAAGAACTAAACCTAATCCTAATTCTAATCCTAGAGAGAAGTGAGAGCTTCTCTCTCTAAAACTAACTCTAACTAATGATCTAAAAATTAGTCTATGGATGTGAATGTGTTAATGTCATGTCAATCCCCTTCAATCCTTGGCTCTTATATGCATTTTGGCGCCAAAGTTGGTTGCTGAAACCTTCCCAAAATCGCCAGGCACGTGTTGCCTTAATGAGGTCATGTGCCATCATCGGCGCGTGCGCGCATGGTACGCGTGCGCGCCCTTGGCCTGTCTCGCAATGTGCGCGCGAGTGCCTTGTGCGCGTGCGCGTGCATGGCTGACTTTGCTTCTTTGACTTTTTATGCTTCTCTCCATTTGTATGCTTCCTTCCTTGCTTCCTTTGATCCATGCCTAGCCTATTCCATCCTGAGATTACTAACAAACATATCAAGGCATCTTATGGAATCAAAGAGGAAATAGAATTCATCAAAATAAGACTTAAAAAGCATGTTTTTACACTTAAGTACAAATATGGGAGAGATTACGAAATCATGCTAATTCCTAGGCTAAATGTGACAAAAGGCTATCAAGATGCTCTAAATTCAATACAAAACAAACCGTCAAATTGGGGTTTGTCAGTGTCAAGGATTTCTCATCCCTGCACCCTTTAGGCATGTAAAATGCCCTCTGTATGCAATCTTGGCGTTTAACGCTAGGCTGCTGCCTATTTCTGGCATTGAACGCCAGCTCTATGCTTGTTTCTGGTGTTAAACGCCACTTTGCTGCTTGTTTCTGGTGTTTAACGCCAGCTTTCCTCAGGGTGCAATCCTGGCATTTAAATGCCAAACTGCTGCTTGTTTCTGGCGTTCAACGCCAACTTCATGCTCTGTTCTGGCGTTAAACGCCAGCCATATGCTCCTTACTGGCATTTAAATGCCAGTAAGCTTTTCCTCCAGGGTGTGCTTTTTCTTCTACTGTTTTTGATTCTGTTTTTAATTTTTGCAGTTGTTTTGTGACTCCACATGATTATAAACCTAATAAAACATAAAAGAACAATAGAAATATAGATAAATAAAAATTGGGTTGCCTCCCAATAAGCACTTCTTTAATGTCAATAGTTTAACAGTGAGTCCTCATGGAGCTTCACAGATGTTCAGAGCATTGTTGGGGCCTCCCAACACCAAACTTAGAGTTTGTATGTGGGGGTTCAACACCAAACTTAGAGTCTGGTTATGGCCTCCCAACACCAAACTTAGAGTTTGATTGTGGGGGCTTTGTTTGACTTTGTATGAGAGAAGCTTATCGTGCCACGTCCTCTACCAATCCATAAGCTTGTTTTATTGACTTGTCTGCCATCTCTAATGAGATTCTTGCAGCTTGTAGCTCCTGCTATGGCTAGGAATGGTCTTCCAAGAATGATGGATTCGTTCTCATCCTTCCCAGTGTCTAAGATTATGAAATCAGCAAGAATGTAAAGGCCTTAACCTTTACCAACACGTCCTCTACCAATCCATAAGCTTATTTTATTGACTTGTCTGCCATCTCTAATGAGATTCTTGCAGCTTGTACCTCAAAGATCCCCAGTTTCTCTATTACAGAGAGTGGCATAAGATTTATACCTGACCCCAGGTCACACAGAGCCTTCTCAAAGGTCATGGTGCCTATGGTATAGGGTATTAAGAATTTACCAGGATCTTGTTTCTTTTGAGGTAAAGTTTGCTGAACCCATGCATTTAGTTCACTAATGAGCAAGGGAGGTTCATCTTCCCAAGTCTCATTACCAAACAACTTGGCATTCAGCTTCATGATAGCTCCTAGATATTGAGCAACTTGCTCTTCAGTTACATCTTCATCCTCTTCAGAGGAAGAATAGTTCTCAGAGCTCATGAATGGCAGAAGGAAGTTTAATGGAATCTCTATGGTCTCTATATGAGCCTCAGATTCCTTTAGGTCCTCAATAGGGAACTCCTTTCTGTCTGGAGGACGTCCTATGAGGTCTTCCTCATTGGGATTCACGTCCTCCCCTTCCTCTTTTGATTCGGCCATTTTGATTATATCAATGGCCTTGCACTCTCTTTTTGGATTCTCTTCTGTATTGCTTGGGAGAGCACTAGGAGGAGTTTCAGTGATTTTCTTACTCAGCTGACCCACTTGTGCCTCCAAGTTTCTAATGGAGGACCTTGTTTCATTCATGAAACTTAAAGTGGCCTTAGATAGATCAGAGACTATGTTTGCTAAGCTAGAGGGGCTCTGCTCAGAATTCTCTGTCTATTGTTGAGAAGATTATGGAAAAGGCTTGTTATTACTAAACCTGTTTCTTCTACCATTATTAAAGCCCTGTTGGGGCTTTTGTTGATCCTTCCATGAGAAATTTGGATGATTTCTCCATGAGGGATTATAGGTGTTTCCATAGGCTTCACCCATGTAATTCACCTCTGCCATTGCAGGGTTCTCAGGATCATAAGCTTCTTCTTTAGAAGATGCTTCTTTAGTACTGTTGGATGCATTTTGTCATCCATTCAGACTTTGAGAAATCATGTTGACTTACTGAGTCAACATTTTGTTCTGAGCCAATATGGCATTCAGAGCATCAATTTCAAGAACTCACCTCTTCTGAAGCGTCCCATTACTCACAGGATTCCTCTTAGAGGTGTACATGAATTGGTTATTTGCAACCATGTCAATGAGTTCTTGAGCTTCTGTAGGCGTTTTCTTTAGGTGAATGGATCTACCTGCAGAATGGTCCAGTGACATCTTAGAGAACTCAGATAGACCATCATAGAATATGTCCAAAATGGTCCACTCTAAAAGCATGTCAGAAGGACACTTTTTGGTCAACTGCTTGTATCTTTCCCAAGCTTCATAGAGGGATTAACCATCTTTTTGCTTGAAGGTCTGAACATCCACTCTAAGATTGCTCAGCTTTTGAGGAGGAAAGAACTTGGCCAAGAAGGCCGTGACCAGCTTATCCCAAGAGTCCAGGCTATCTTTAGGTTGTGAGTTCAACCATGTTCTAGCTCTGTCTCTTACAGCAAAAGGGAAAAGCATGAGCCTGTAGACTTTAGGATTTACTCCATTAGTCTTAATAGTATCACAGATCTGCAAGAACTCAGTTAAAAACTGATAGGGATCTTCTGATAGAAGTCTATGAAACTTGCAGTTCTGTTGCATTAGAGCAACTAGTTGATGCTTCAGCTTAAAATTGTTTGCTCCAATGGCAGGGATTGAGATGCTTCTTCCATAAAAATTGGAAGTAGGTGTAGTATAATCACCAAGCATCCTCCTTGCGCCTCCACCATTGTTATTGGGTTCGGCCATGTCTCTTTCTTTTTCGAGATTCTCTGTAAGGTTTTCTCTGGCTTGTTGTGCTTTACCTTCTCTTAGTTTCTTCTTCAGAGTCCTTTCAGGTTCAGGATCTGCTTCAACAAGAATGTCCTTGTCCTTGCTCCTGCTTATATGAAAAAGAAAAAAATAGAAAAGGAAGAGGAATCCTCTATGTCACAGTATAGAGATTCCTTTATGTGAGTAGAAGAAGAAAAGAATAGAAGAAGGAGGAGAAAAATTCGAACACAGAAGAGAAGAGAGGGTTCGAATTTTAAGATGAAGAGAAGTGTTAGTAAATGAATAAATAAATAGAAGAAGATGAGAGGGAGAGAATTTCGAAAATTGTTTTTGAAAAATAGTTAGTGATTTTCAAAAATTGAAAGAAGAAATACAATTAAAATTAAAATTTGAAACAATTAGTTAATTAAAAGAATTTTGAAAAAGAGGAAGGAATTTTTGAAAATTAGAGAGAGAAAAGTAGTTAGGTAGTTTTGAAAAAATAAGAAACAAACAAAAAGTCAATTAGTTAGTTGAAAAAGATTTGAAAATCAAATTTGAAAAGATAAGAAGTTAGAAAAGATTTTGAAATTGATTTTGAAAAAGATATGATTTAAAAAAATATTTTGAAAATATATGACTGAAAAAGATATTTTGGAAAAGATTTTATTTTTAAAATTAAAATTTGATTACTTAACTAATAAGAAACTAAAAGATATGATTCTAGAATTTAAAGATTGAACCTTTCTTAACAAGAAAGTAACAAACTTCAAATTTTTGAATCAATCACATTAGTTGTTAGTAAAGTTTTCGAAATTTTGAAATGAAATTAAGAAAAAGATTTTGAAATCAATTTTTAAAATTTTCAAAAATAATAAAAAAATGAAAAAGATTTGATTTTTGAAATTTTTTTTGAAAAGATAGGATTTTTAAAAATTGAAATCTTGACTTGACAAACAAGAAATAACTTATTTTAAAAAATTTTGACTAAGTCAACCCAAAGATTTCGAAATTTATGAGAGAAATAAGGGAAAGATATTTTTTATTTTTGAAATTTTTAATGATAAGAGAGGAAAACACAAAAATGACTCACAACATGAAAATTATGAATCAAAACACATGATGCATGCAAGAACACTATGAATGTCAAGATGAATACCAAGAACACTTTGAAGATCAATATGAACATCAAGACTTATTTTTGAAAAATTTTCAAGAAAAGAAAAGCATGCAAGACACCAAACTTAGAAATTTTCAATGCTTAGACACTATGAATGCAAAAATGCATATGAAAAATAACAAAAGACACAAAACAAGAAAATTTAAAGATCAAACAAGAAAACTTATCAAGAACAACTTGAAGATCATGAAGAACACCATGCATGAGTTTTTCGAAAAAAATGCATAAATTTTTTTTAAAAACATGCAATTGACACCAAACTTAAAAATTGACACTAGACTTAAACAAGAAACACAAAATTTTTGGTTTTTATGATTTATTAATTTTTTTGGATTTTTCGAAAATTTCTTTTTGGAAAAACGAAAACAAAAAAAAATTTTGAATGATTTTTGAAAACTTTTGGAAAACAAAATAAGAAGAAAATTACATAATCTGAGCAACAAGATGAACCGTCAGTTGTCCAAACTCAAACAATCCCAGCAACGACACCAAAAACTTGGTGCACGAAATTGTGATCATCAACAATGGCGCCAAAGACTTGGAGCTCTCAAATGTGAATCACACTTTGTCACAACTTCACACAACTAACCAGCAAGTGCACTGGGTCGTCCAAGTAATACCTTACGTGAGTAAGGGTCGATCCCACGGAGATTGTTGGTATGAAGCAAGCTATGGTCATCTTGTAAATCTCAGTCAGGCGGATTCAAATGGTTATAATGGTTTTCGAATATAAAGATAAATAAAGCATAAAATAAAGATAGAGATACTTATGTAATTCATTGGTGAGAGTTTCAGATAAGTGCATAGAGATGCTTTGTTCCTGTTGAATCTCTGCTTTCCTACTGCCTTCATCCAATCCTTCATACTCCTTTCCATGGCAAGCTGTATGTTCGGGTTTCACCGGCGTCAATGGCTACCTCTCGTCCTCTTAGTGAAAATAGTCCAAATACTCTGTCACAGCACGGCTAATCATCTGTCGATTCTCGATCATGTCGAAATAGAATCCAGTGATTCTTTTGCGTCTGTCACTACGCCCAACACTCGCGAGTTTGAAGCTCGTCATAGTCATCCTATCTCAGATCCTACTCGAAATACCGTAGATAAGGTTTAGACTTTCCGGATCTTAGGAATGACTGCCAATAATTCTAGCTTGTACCACGAAGATTCTGATTAAGAAATCCAAGAGATACACACTCTAGCTCTCGCTTGTAGAACAGAAGTGGTTGTCAGGCACGCGTTCATAAGGACGGATGATGATGAGTGTCACGGATCATCACATCCATCAGATTGAAGTACGAGTGATATCTTAGAACAAGAATAAGCTTGAATTGAATAGAAGAATAATAGTAATTGCATTAATACTCGAGGAACAGCAGAGCTCCACACCTTAATCTATGGTGTGTAGAAACTCCACCGTTGAAAATACATAAGTGATAAAGGTCCAGGCATGACCGTGAGACCAGCCCCCAAAATGTGATCAAAGGATTTATTTTTTGGTGGCTTTCTTGACTAATAATTTATTTTTTAAAAAATTATGAGTGAAACCTCACCCAGCCCCTAACAATTTCACGAAATTCCTTTTCACCCCTTAACGAAAGCATAATCCCATCACGACCCCTATCTATTACTTCTGTCAGACATTCTGGCCCTTCCGTCAAAGTCCTCGTTAATAGGAGGAGTAGAACCCCAATGTGGTCCCTAATAATCACCAATATCTACCACCATTCTTTGCATTCTCTCTTTCTCCTCTTTTCTATTTTTGACCACCATCATCACCAATATCGACTACTATTCTCTGTTTTTGCTACACCACTTCACTGCCATCATTCTTCTTTTTTTTTATTGAACCAAAACCATGAAGCCATATCTCTCCCCCTACTTCTCTATTCACCATCAACAATTCCGCGCCGCCACGGCCACCCGCTCTCCCTTTTTCTTTTCCTTATCCTCACAATCCTTTTCTCACAAGCTTGCTCCTGTCTCTATTTGGTTTCACATTAAATTCTAAATCTGCATCCCAAGTAGAGAACCTTACATCAAACAAATTAAAATACTGATGCATCCCATAATAACTAAATCACTCTTTCACATAAAAAATCAATATTTTAATTAAATATCTATACTCAATCATTAAAATCCAGAAAAAGACAACTCATAAGACTATATCCTAAATCAAATTCAAGTTTTTAAGCAAATAAAATTAATCAATTGAAAGGAGATGGCAGTGAATTGGTGCAAAGAAGGAGAAGTAAGAGGAAGTGACAGTGGGTTGGTACAGCGGGAATAGAGAATGGTAGTAGATGTTGGTGATGACGGTGGCCAAAAATGATGTTGAGGAGAAGGAAAGAGGAGAGTTGGCCTGGTGGTGTTCTGGTTCGCATAGAGGAGTAGAAGGAAAAGAAAAGAAGAAGAAGGGGATAATTTGTCCATTAAATTGTTTACTTAATGGCCCATGTAGGCAAGATCCATTAACTCTAGACAAAACATTAATGGAGGGGGTAGAAGGTCTCACGGGGTTAGTGTGTTTGGATTACTGTTTGCAAATGGAGGTTTGAATAAAATTGATTTTGTAAAAGTAATTTTGATCAAAAGTGAGTTATTATTAACGTGGTTTACGTTTGGTAATTTTTTTTTTAAAATAGATTATAGTAAACTAAATATTGTTTAGATTACATTATTCAAAATCACTTTTAGATAGAAAATTACAGAAAAGGACATGAAATTAAATAATTATTTTATGCTATCTTATAATTTTATTTTAAATATTTAAATAAATTTTAATATTTTTTAGCATTCTCAGTATTCTTTAGTACTCTAATAGAATTAATAGGATCATAGTACAAAGTAAAAAAAATATTCCATTCAAAAAAGAAATACAATAACAATAAAAGAACTCATATAAAAAAAACAGAAGTTTTATAAAAAATAATAATATGCATAAAAAAATATTAAAAAAATATTAAAAAAATAATAAACATATGAATAATAAAGGACATATTGGTACATAGAACATAAAGTTCAATCCAACGTGAAAAGCTGAACGGAAAAGCTAGAATTTTTAGCTTTTAGTAAACGTGGGTTGAAGACAGAAATCACTTCTATGTTTACAGAATACAAACATTGCCAAACATGAAGATGAAGCGTTCAAGGAACTCAAATGAGCTTCTCTCTTCTCCAACGCAAATTCAAACACACCCTTAATCGTTAGGGGGCGCGATGGAATTATACTTTCGTTAAGGGGCGAAAAGAGATTTTGTGAATTTACTAGGGACCAGGGTGAGATTTCACTAAAAAATGATCTAAACACGTAAATATAATTAAATAGTTATCAACAATGCTAGGGAACCAAGAGCATATCAGTCAAAAACCAGCCAAATGTGTCTGGGCTTGAACCCGAAAACCCAATACACTTCAGCACCATCCAAAATTGACCCAGGGTAAACTAAAATCACACTCCCCAAAAACCATACCGTTGCTTTCACAATTTTACCACAAAGAAGTTTGAAAATCATCTACACTCGCGCCATGCCTCCGGAAACATCGCGCAACCCTCTTCCATCTATTCTCTGGACACTGCGACGCCGCTCCTAGCGACTCCGCCCATCGCGCCTCCACACACGGTACCAGAGCGCAACCCTCTTCTCTCTCTTCTCTGGACGTTGCGACGCCGCTCCGCCCATCACACCTCCACACACGGAACCAGAGCGACGCCACTCTGTTGCTGCATGCGGGTTTTACCGGCGCCACTAAAGCTTCTTGGTGCAGCTGCACCGTCCGCCGGTGGACCTCCACTTCTCCAGCCTGAAATCCTCCCTTCGTCTCACTAATTGGCAAGTATGGTAGATATTTCCTCTGATTTTCTATGGCAAGTATGATTTTGTTGTAGTGGTTCCGGTGAATTTTAATTGAATGGATGTCTTTTCCAGGTTGTATTGCTCAGATAATCTTGGTGCATCACTGGTCCTTGTAAAAAAATAGCAGCTGCATGTTTTCCTATTTTCGGAGTTTTGCAAAAGGCTTATCACAGGTAAGTATGTTTTTTGATTCCTAATTGAATTTGGGTGGATACTGATTATATGAAGGTTGAGCGAAAAAGTTTGATTTTCTGATTAAGATTTGTACGAGGTTTCGCACAAAATCTGTTGGAGTTTGTTAAGTTACTAAGAACATGAAATTAGAACTTTGATAAATTGTAATTTGTAATAAAAAATTAGTTTCAGCAACTATGATTATAAGATTAGTTATTCACTATTTTCTCATCATAGGTATGCACGTGTTGCAAGTCTATATATTTTTACCGTCATAATGTGTTAACGATTATAATCAATTACTGCAAATTAATTTTGTACTTGAACTACACATAAGAGCTGATGGAGGTACTCTATAGTTGTTCTATTCTAGTTTTATTTCTTGATGATTTCGAAGAGTAAAAAAGATAACCCCCTAATTTAATTTATCCAAAACTCTTCGAAAACATCCCAATCAAAAGGTAAACTTCACCTATTTTTTATTGCTTTGTTTCTTTGCTGGTTCTACATTGTTATGGCATAAAGTTGCTAGGGAGTTGTTGCTTTATACCCCTAAATGAAAAATCTTTCGAAGAAGTTATGTTAACCAAGGGGTTTTTATAGACTAATAGGTTATTGTTGCATATTTGCTAATTGGTTCTACTTTAAAAAAGTTTTTAAAGAACTGTCACTGGGGTGTTAATGATGAAATAATACAAAGAATTTATTGAAATAAATAGACAAAAGTAGTAAAAAAAATTGGAGGTTGATTTTCTCATCCAATTATTCTATTTTGCTTTTCCAAATTGGTCCACTTATTAATGCTGTAAGTTTTGGCAAGAAATAAGTATTCCTTGAAGTAATTAGCAGTGAGTCCTCATGTACAAATATAGTTGCCAATCACTGTCGTGCTCTTGGTTAAGCAGTATTTTTTCTATTTGAATTCACAAGGGGTAAGAGACGTACTTCACTGGTAATTATGATATTTTTTCTAATTGAACTTGGGTATGAACTGAATTTATCAACTTCCAGCAAGAAAATTTGATTTTTTGGTTAAGATTTGTTGGTGGTTTTACAATACCTATTGTAGTTTGTTAGTTACGTAGAACATAAATTTAAAATGGTTTGTTCTTATTTTGTAATCTATGCTTAGCTCCAGGAACTATGGTTGTAGTCGATGTGGTTTACCTTTGCTATTTTGTTGGATGTTGTTGAATTGCTATAACTAGCAAATGGATGATTCTGTAATTAGAAAGCGAAACATGTTGTTATTGGGAATTGGGTTTTGCTATATTGACTTTGATTGGTGATTGATTGTTGCTGTTTTCTTAATTGTGTTTTGGATTTTGGATGGTGAAAATATAGTAAATGTTGGCTGATTTGTGTCGAACTAGGTTTTGGTACTTACTCATGATTCAAGCGTCAATTTATTAGGAACTCTGAATTTGTTTCTATAACCCGTGGTGTAGCTTAATGCTTGTTCATTCATGTTTCCTATATACAGATTTTAGGGGCTGTTTCTTGTGAGACCGCAGCAGGATTAATTTGCAGAAAACCCAACCATCTAAGCCTTACTACATCTATGGTTTCCTTGTGATAGAGTTATATAGCTTAATATAGAATTTTCTGGTTTAAACTCGTTTTGTGTGAGCCAGATAAATCCTGTTTCACTGCAGGTTTATGATTTCATGTTACTGGTTTTGTCAAGTTGATGGTGACAATCAATCCAAAACCTCTGAGTGGATGGTGTTTATGTTAGGTATTAGGATGTTTCTTTTCTTTGTAAATTGGATGGTTTTGGATCTGTTTTCTGATTTATCATGTTTAAGACATTTGAACTTGTTAGTACTTCATTGAGGAGTGAGTGACTCATGTTTTATTAGATACTCCTCAGCAGGTTTCATATATTAGGTATTTCAGGATTCTCAAGCAATAAGTTTCCAAGTTAGTGATGTCACTAGTTCATTAAGCAATGCATTGCATATTTATAATATTGAGTCAACTCTGATCGGTGTATATAACCCTTTTGTTCATGCCTATGCTTAAGTTGCAATTCTATTCGATTAACTAGCGTGGTGTTAACTAAATGGAGGCGTTATTTATTTTTTTATCATTATTTTTTATTGCTGAAATTGTAAAGTTGCTGAAAATTAAAGCATTGCACGGCCTTCGGTTGTGATCATTCTACATAAAGTATGATTTTAAGTGGATGGTGTCTCTAGTAGGCACTCGGATGTTTCTTCTCGTTGTAAAATGGATGGTTTGGTATATGATTTCTTTATTTCATGTGTTAAGCATTATCGACTGCGTGCACTTCATTGAGATGTGAATGCCTATTATTTTTTTTATACTCTTCAACCATTTTCAGGGCGGATTTAAACCATTTGTTTTTACAAATAAATATTTAATACAAATTCTTAGCATACTTTAATAATATCTCAAATAAATATTTCACCATACCCGAATTTTACAAATAAATGAGCTGTTTGAACTTAAAAATATCTATATTATACAAATTTATTTCATTATAAATACTAACCAAAACTTTAGCCCAACCTGATATATTGAATGTTAGATTGGTTTGAATCTATATGGTTAACGAGTTGATCACATAAGGAACTAATACATTTGATAGGTTCACAAATCACAAAACATCTTTATATAGTAACATGCGAAGATTTTCAGTAAAATCTTATGATTATAAATATAGAAATGATAATTGAACTTTAGGGAAGTGTACAATCATCACTCTGTTTTTTTTTCTTTTATATCATTATATGGTCTGATACCATTTCAGGATTCATATAGCACTCACTAATATAGTTATATTATATTGAAAGCATATTCCGAATTGATGTAACTTACCCTAAGAAAGTAGATGAAAAGTAAAATCAAAGCATATTCTCATCAAAACCTTGTCAAGGCATAAATACTACCAAAAAGAGCACGTATTCTTTCTTAGTCAATAATACAAAATTAACACAGTGAAAAATCTAATGTGACTTAAAAAACATCTAATTAGCATGAATTAGAAACATTCACATAGCACATTCAAACCTCGTGTCCCGAGTCCAACTCATCCTTTCTAGTCACAAAGATATCAGTAATTTCGTCGACCTTCAATTAAAGACACAGTGAAAAACCATTATCAAGTTAAGATCATTTCTTACTATATAATAAATGAGTCCGATAAAAACCATAAAAAAATATTGCAAAATAAATCTAGGAGTCAAGCATACTTTAATGATGGCAATTCTTATGATTCGAACATGTTGGGTAAGTATTTAGTAGCAATTTTAAGCATACTTTGCTCAACTAAATATATCACTGCACCATCATTTTTCAAATGAATATACTTTTTGAACTGAAAAAATATCTAATTAGCATGAATAATAAACATTCAAATAACACATTGTTATAAAATTTCTTACAACGTAGGAGCAGCTTATGCAACATACCTTCGTCCCCTCTTGCTCTTGAATAACTACTTCACCCACATTGAATTGTTTATCGCCTTGGGTTAGATTGATTAATGTACTAATCGATCCGCCTTCTGAGGTTGAAACACCATGGAAGATGCTCTCTTCCGGAAGTGTTGCACCGCACCCTTCTCTTGGATGGTTGATTGGAGGAGGTTGGCATCGCTGATGTGACCAAGAGCGAACCATGCACCGTAGCCGCCGAGAGGGAGATAGAGTGAATAATTGGGAGCGTAAACTTCACTTGAGAATGGAGCGACGCTTCTCTGGTCCGATGGAGGAGGTTGGCGCCGTTGATGTAACCAAGAGCGAACCATGCACCATAGCTGTCAAGAGGGATATATGATGAAGAATCGGGAGCCTTGTCTTCGCCTGAGAATGGATCGCCGTCTTGGATGGTCAGATGGATGAGATTGGCGCCGTTAATGATATGAAGAGAGAACCATGCACCGTAGCCACCAAAGAGAATAGAGGGTGAAGAATCGAGCTTGATTTCTACTCCGTGATTCCACGATCATTTTTTGGAACATATTACTCAAAAGGTGATTTTAATGAAACAGCAATTAATAACAAATATTGTAAATTAAAAAATTAAATTAATTAAAATAATTATAAATTAATTGTATTGTTTAGTTTTTGTCTAATCACCTCTTAGTTTCATATACTTTTCTAATAGTTATTAATAAAATTTAGCTAATATGTGTATTATGAACACATAATAAACTTATTATTAGTAAAAGATTTTAAATTTTTTTATTTAATAAATATAAAATAAATATATTAAAAACTTTTTTTTATTATTTATAATTTTAACACATATTTTTAGAATACAAGATAGATAAATATTTATTAATAATTATAAAGATTAAACAAAAGAAAAGACAAAACCAAGGAGCATTTGAATTAAGAGAAGAATCCCGAGAAGAAAAGTCAGAAAGAGGGGAAAGAAAAGGGGAAAAAAAAGGCGTGTTTAATTATTACCAGGAGCAGTTTACTTTAAGTTTCGTTTATTAATGGTTCAAATTCAAAATTTGAAAAGAAGATGAACAGAACACAACACTACACTACAGAACACAAGCATTATTAACTCCGTGAGGAAACGGCGTGTGACCGACGAGACCTCACGCACACACACACACACTCCTCTGCGTACATATAAAACCCACGCGACAGCAACACCCCCCACTACTTCCATTATTTCTTCTCCTTCTTCTCCAATCTCCTCTCTCTCTCTCTCTCTTCTTCCTACCATCCTCAGATCCCTACTCCAAATGTGAGTTACTCACGCGCTTTCTTTCCATGCATAACTCTTTCTCAACACTATTTCTTGCTATAATTACAATTACAATTTTTTTTAATTGGGTGATGTTCAATTTTTGTTTTTCATTTATTTATTTTAACTTGGTAGTTGGCCCTATGGATTGATTTTTATAATGGGGTTCTGTTTCTTTAGTTGATGGGAAAAAAAATTGTAATGGAGTTGAGGTGGAAGTGGAAGAACAAAAGCAATCTCTTTGCATGTTCAAGCTTGAAACCCATTTCCTGTTTTTCCGTATAAATAGTTGATATAGTTCAAAGTTCCGATTTTTATTTCTATTTATGTACATTTTGTATCAGAGATTTTGCATTGTTGGTCCTGGATCTCCAGTTATTGCAAACAATATGATGCATTTATTTGGATTTGCACTTTTTGGTTCACATTTTGCATTTGGGTGATTGGGATTTAATTATAGAGGCCCTCCCTCTTCACGTGTGTGTTTTATGGAATTGTCGGTGGAAATTAATAAACATGCTTATACTTTAGTTACCTTGGTTCTCTCCCTTACCTATGGCGTACTAAATATTTTGTTCCACGTGTACTAAGTTGGTTCTAAAGAAATACTTCTAATTTAATTTAGTTTAATTGCTAGAAAGAGTAAATTTAGGAACTATGGGTTATACTTCTGAAATTTAACTAGCTACCTTGCTCAGTTGCTCACTTGAATATGCTATTTCTTTTGGATATAGTTGAGTTGTTGGAGTAGTCTTAATCATTGATTAAGCATACATGCCAACCAATTTGTTTGCTTTCCTTCTATGTCTTTTAGTATTTTTCTTTTGTGTGGCTTTGCTTCTTTATGAAAATTTTGGATTAGGTAGACAATTTCATGTATTGCCTATGATTTTTTTGATAAACAATTCTCATATGCTTCCATGCTTTTGCAATTTGTCATGATGCATGAGTCATGGCTTTAGCTTTTTAATTATTTTTTGGTCCCTTGATTCACTTTTTGGTTGAACAAAACTACTATGGTTTGCAGAACATATTCTCTTACCAACTATCTTATATGTTAGTGTAAGAATAAACTGTGGTTGTTGTAGTGTCAAGTCCTTGCATTCATGACATTTGAGTTAAACAGAGTTGTTACAAGGCAAAATCATCTATGGTTTCTATGTTTACCCTTCCTCATTATTTTTTTTTGAATTTATGATGTACATTGTACAATCTTTCTTTCACTCAACATAATTTTAATATTATTAACTATTCTGTGCTTTGGCTAATTATTATTAGCAGCATTTCAATGAATTAGCATTTTGTAGTTGAGTTTCTGACCCTTCTTTTTATTCCCAGTGAAATGGCTATAGAAGATACAGAGATTTGTGTCATCAAGGAGCCCGATCGTGTTGTAGTCTATTCGGATGGCATTTCCAATGACTCAGGTCATGAAGCCCTAACCGATAATATTACTGAGTCATATGAGCATATCAACGAGACTAATGAACATCATAGCTCCGAGGAGAGCACGAAGGAATATGAGGTGAAGGAATGTACGACAGAAGTTCCTGTTAAGATCCCTGATGTCTCTAATGCTAAAATATCTGATGGGAAGTTAACTTCAGGTTTTGAGGGTGTCCATAGGGAGAAAAGTTTAAAAGCAAACAAAACAAAGGGTAATCATAAGCCCCGAGATAATGTGATGGGAAATCTTCATAGCAAGTGTACAGGTAGTGTTCAAATCAAGGCCACGGTTCCACAGCCATTTTCCCTAGCCACTGAGAAGCGTGCTGTAGTTGGAATGCGTCCGAATTTCGGAGAAGATAACAAGAGCAGTAACCAGAGAAAATCTGTAAATAAAAGAAATATTCTGTCTCCCAATGTATTTAAACAGAATCAGGTATATTCACTTGTTGAATTGGTATCCTCTTTCAATTATTTTGATTTATTAACTAAGTAGTGGATGAGTTACATTTTAAAGGAACTGTTTTTGTTGCTAGAATATTTCATCAGGGACAACAGCTGCAAATTTTGTTACATAATTTTCTTGCATATCCAGTGAAAGTTTCAATAGCATTGACACTGCTTCAAAAGTTGCAAATTTAATGAAGTTGAATTTGAATCGTCTTTTTCATTAGTTAACACGTTGTCAACGTTTTATGCTTAATTTGATCTCTTTGGATGTTGCAGTTGAAATCACCTGTAGTTCTGAGAAAACCATTGGAACCAGATAACAAGAAGCATCCTGAAGAGGACGATTCTTGTTCAGTTGCTTCTATGTATCCTCCTAAACCTTGCAATGCCGTTTTTTTTTTTCCTGGCAATGGTTCTTCTGTTTCCTTTTATAATTCGAAATTGATATTACTCCTTGACCATGTAAAGAACTTCTGCTTCTGCACGATCAATCAAGGCGAGGACAACTGTTGCTTCTGCGCCAATGTTTCGGTCAACTGAACGTGCAGAAAAAAGGAAGGAGGTAAGGACCTGTATATTGGTTAGGCTTTGTTTGGGATTGGTTTGTAAATTCATTATTGCTTCATGTTCCTTTTTATTGTGTTATAGTTCAATTCAAGATTAGAGGAAAAACTCCAAGCAATGGAAGCTGAGAAGAACAAAAATGAGGAAAGGACCAAGGTACAACACTATCAAGTTTCTTCAAAACCCATACATAAATTGTGATTTTGTTATTATGTTTAAACCTTGTAAGCTTATAGCTGATTTTTCTCATTGACTCTTTCATCAATTTTAAACATTGAAGGAAGAGAAGGAGGAAGCTATCAGGAAGCTGAGGAAGAGTTTAATGTTTAAAGCAAGCCCTATGCCAAGTTTTTACCATGAGGGGCCTCCACCTAAGGCTGAATTGAAGAAGGTAAGCATGTAGTGCCCTCGAATTTTTAACATAGTATCATGTTTTGAGATTCAGATTTTATCAAGTGGTCAAAGGAGATCTCCGTGTAAAGAGTCTCACTTTAGACATACTTTAGACATGATATGGTTCGATGGAGTCATTTTATTCCATATAGCCGATCCCACCTAATGGGATAAGGCTTTATTGTTGTTGTAAATGTGCTTGACAACACATGCATTTTTGAAGATCAAGTTGTACTTGTATAGATGTATTTTTATCGAATTGTGAGCCTGACATGAGTGTCTCGACCAGATGCCACCAACACGTGCAAAATCTCCAAAACTGGGTCGGCGGAAGAGCAACAATGGTAAGGTTAATAGTTACGAAGGGGATAAGGTCAAAGAAGCCACTGCTCGGAGAAGGCACCAGGCACCATCAAGCGACAATGATGCTAGTACAGACAATGTCGATGATAGAACTTGCATGAAGGATGAAAAAGGCATTTGTGAACTCGAAAACAATGGCAATCATATTGAGGAAATTGATGTGAGCAGAGTAACTGAACAAGTGGAAGACTTGGATATCAGTAACCAATCAAGTTTTCAGTAAGATTGGTTTTCCACCTTTTTTTTTTTTTCTCCAAGTTATGAGGATATGGGGTCTTGTTTCTTGCAACTGTCAAGCATGTTTACTTTATTTCCTTTAACTTATGTAAGCACTTGCTGTTGTGCTTTTGTGAATGTAATGTAAGTAGCTGGAAATATTTATTCTGTAATTTATCTCGACTTCTCTTGCAGAAGTAAGTTCTGTCACTCATATGAGCTATTTAAGAACTTGTTTGGTCAGCATGAAATCCATGTCAGATTGTCTGGAGTTGTTTTTAAATAATGTTGTGCAAAGAACAGATTATTTATGCCACATTGTATTCTTGTGTTTTCTACTTGTTCTCTTATTAGCAAAACTGAGGTGTTCTTATTGGATGCCAATATTTATCAACTGTTCTAGTTGCCATTAGTACTAGTAAGTCCAATAACATTGTATAGACATGAAACCATGACAAAATTTATTTTCATTATTATTTCTTTGAGAAAGTTTTAGGTTTAGTCTACTCAATTCCAAAAGATGAAGTCTCATGAATAGTTTGATTAAGACGCTTTGTTGATTGATTGTATGATACTTATTATGATTACTCTACGTGTACAACAAAATCAGCTATCAAAATCACTCGTTATTATATAAAGGGGAATTATAGTGTATAGATTTAAGTTTACAGATATTCCCATAACATCATTCTTCTTGCAACACGTGTACTATTTTATCTTTATGTTGGGGAAGCAATTTGGCCAGCTGCAGGACCTAGAAAGTTGGTGGCTTGACTTGGTTAGGCACAACAAAGAAGAAGCCATTTATGTTGCATATCTCTTTTGAAAGAGCCTAGCAGCGGAAACGACATAAATGTCCAACACAAGAACAATATGGAAGCACTCATAACACAATATGACAGCAACTATAACAAGCAAATATAGCAAGTAAAGCAATAACAAGAACACACCAAGATTTTAACGTGGAAAATCCCCTCAATGTGAGAGGTAAAAACCACGGGTCGTCCAGACCAATAAAATAGCTCCACTATAATCAAATGAGGTACAAGAGAGTCTCAAACAAAGCACAAAAATGTTCAAATAACCAGCCAAAACATCAATGCACCAAAGCTTACAAGTAATAGGCAAGAAGATGAAATATACCCAAAAAAATAGAGCTAATGTCGAAGCCAATTTCTCTCTCTGCAGACCTCTAATTAAAATCTCCACCGTTCAGAATGAAGAACAAGATGTGAAGAATCTACAGTTTAAATTTCACGTCGATCCAACGGTGAAAGAATGAGAAACTGCTGTTCCAAAATTACTGCTCTGTGTAAAAACGGGAAACCTAATTTCTCTCTTGCGAAACCAATTTCTCCTACTATAGACCTCCAATCAACATCTCCACCGACCAGAATGAAGAACAAGATGATAGAAACACGCAGTTTAAATTTCAAGCCGATCCAACGGTGAACAATTGAGAAACTGCCATTTGAAATTTACTGCTTTGGACAAAAATGGAAATTCTGTTTTTCCCTCTTCTCTCTCACTTGGTGGCTATTCTCTCTCTCTCAAAAAACCTCAAAAAACTGAATTAGGGTTGTGACACTAGGGTGCAAGAATACACCCCCAAAATGTTGGGCTTGGACCTCACAAAGGAGAAAAAAAAAACCCAACAAATCTCCCCCTTCTCGACTAGGTGGAGGCCCTCGCCATTCTGGCGATCAAACAACATGTTTCAAACTTTTCTCTTGACAATGCTTTTGTCATCATATCAGCACCATTGTTATCAGTCTGAACTTTCTCAAGTTCCAACAACTTGGAATCTAACACATCCCGTATCCAGTGATACCTAACATCAATGTGTTTAGATCTTGGATGAAAAGTAGAATTCTTGGCAAGATGAATAGCACTTTGGCTATCACACAACAAGACATAACGGTCTTGCTTAAAACCAAGTGCTGCAAGAAACTTTTTCATCCACAACAATTCTTTACATGCTTCAGTTGCTGCAATAAACTCTGCCTCTGTGGTAGAAAGTGCAATACACTTCTGTAACCTTGACTGCCATGAAATAGCTCCCCCTGCAAACTTGACCAAATAACCTGAAGTAGACTTTCGAGAATTAATATCTCCTGCCATGTCTGCATCAGTAAAGCCAACTAGCAAAGGTTTCTCACCACCAAAACTCAAACTCAAGTTAGTTGTACCTTTGAGATATCTCATAATCCATTTAACAGCATTCTAATGTTCTTTACCTGGATTAGAGAGAAAACGACTCACTGTACCAACCGCATGAGCAATGTCTGGTCTAGTACACACCATAGCATACATCAAGCTTCCAACAGCTGAAGCATAAGAAATTTCATTCATTGCTTGTTTCTCCTCATCAGTGGTTGGACACTGCTTGGTACTCAACTTAAAATGAGGAGCAAAAGAACTAGCAACACATTTGGCATCATTCATGCCAAACCTTTGAAGCACCTTCTTTATGTACTTCTCCTGTGACAAATAAAGCTTCTTGGAATCTCTATAACGAGTAATAGTCATGCCCAAAATCTGTTTGGCAGGACCCAAATCCTTCATAGCAAAGAACCTGCTCAACTGTTTCTTCAACTTATTAATCCTCAAAGCATCTTGCCCGCAATCAAAATATCATCCACATAAAGCAAAAGAATGATAAAATCATCATCAGAAAATCTTTGCACAAATACACAATGATCTGAAGTTGTCTTACGGTAACCATGCTTCCCCATAACAGATTCAAACTTCTTGTACCACTGTCTTGGAGCTTGCTTCAACCCATAAAGACTCTTCTTAAGCTTGCACACAAAATCTTCCTTTCTTTTAACAACAAAGCCCTCCGGTTGCTCCATGTAGATCTCCTTATCTAAATCACCATGAAGAAAAGCTGTCTTCACATCCATTTGCTCAATCTCCAAATCAAGAGATGCTGCTAATCCAAGCACAGCGCGAATGGATGACATCCTCACAACAGGAGAAAAGATCTCCTCATAATCAACACCTTTTCTCTGGCTAAAGCCTCTAACAACCAATCTAGCCTTATACCGAGGCTTAGAATTGTGTTCTTCATTCTTGATTCTGAATACCCATTTGTTCTTCAAAACTTGCATACCCTTCGGTAGCTTCACCAACTCATAGGTATCATTCTCAAGCAAGGACTTCATTTCTTCTTGCATAGCTTCAAGCCATTGAGCTTTGCTTTCATCTTCAATAGCCTCTCCAAAGCATTCAGGTTCTCTCCCATCAGTCAACAAAACAAACTCATGTGGAGAATACCTTGACGAAGGCTTTCTCTCTCTTGTAGACCTTCTAAGTGCATTTGCAGGAATTTCTAAAGCTGGTTCTTCATCTTGATCATCATCACCAACTTCATCAAGTATTGGATCAACTGTTCCATCTTCACCTGCACTTGTATCATACTCATTATTTTGAGCTTCAACTCTACCATCTTCTACCATAGACACAGAGGGAGTAATATCCATCTCAGAAAAATCATCACTAGGCTGAACCATTGGCTTCTCCGCATAATCAATATCCTTCAATGTTTGGTCTTCAACAAAGACAACATCTCTACTTCGAATTACCTTCTTGCTAATAGGATCATAAAACCTGTAACCAAACTCATCCATGCCATAGCCAATAAAAATACACTACCTAGTCTTTACATCAAGCTTAGATCTCTCATCTTTGGGAATATGAACAAAAGCTTTACATCCAAAGACTCTTAAATGATCATAAGAAACATCATTACCTGACCATACCTTCTCTGGCACTTCAAATTGCAAGGGAACACATGGTGTCCGGTTCAAGACATGAACTACAGTGCTCAAAGCTTCACCCCAAAAGGATTTTGTCAATCCAGATTGTGACAACAAGCACCTAACTCTTTCAACTAGTGTTCTGTTCATCCTTTCAGCCAAGCCATTCAACTGAGGAGTCTTTGGAAGAGTCTTCTGATGTCTTATACCATGCTCTTTACAATAAGCATCAAATGGACCTGAGTACTCACCACCATTGTCAGTACGAATGCATTTCAACTTCTTCCCAGTTTCTCTTTCAACAGAAGCTTGAAATTGCTTGAACACATTCAAAACTTTATCTTTGGTCTTTAAAGTGTAAACCCATAATTTCCTAGAATGATCATCAATAAAGGTTACAAAATAGATAGACCCTCCAAGTGTTCTTGTCTTCATCGGCCCACATACATCAGAATGCACCAAGTCAAGTATCTCCGGCTTCCTTGAAGGTGGATGGCTCTTGAAAGAAACCCTGTTTTGTTTCCCTGCAAAACAATGATTGCACTTTTGCAAAGCAACCTTACAACCAGATAAAAGATTCCTCTTGGATAACATATTCTTACCTTTCTCACTCATATGACATAATCTCTTATGCCATAAATCAGTTTCATCAACAAATTCAGCAGCATTAACAACATCTTTCATAATTTTTGCTTGAGTTAAATAAAGAATAGAGTGTCTTGTACCTCTAGCAACAACCATGGAACCCTTGGTGAGCTTCCAGCTATCACGAGAAAATGAGCTATCCAAGTCTTCATCACACAACTTACCAACAGAAAGTAAGTTCAACCGTATATCTGGAACATGTTTCACACGCTTCAAAGTCAACTTGGTACCATTGGAGGTTTCTAAGAAAACCTGTCCAACACCAGCACATTTTGCAACACCTTGATGAGCCATTTTCACATCACCAAAATCACCAGGAGTATAAGATGTAAACAAATCCCTCCTATATGTAACATGAATAGAAGCACCACTATCAATCACCCAACTAGTGCTATTATCAACAAGGTTAACAGATTCAAACTCCTCAACAACAAGAAAATCATCATGAGTTACATTAACATTGTCTTCCTTGCTACCATCATCTTTATTTGTGCTATTGTCTTTACTTGCCTTGGCTTTCTCCTTCTTTAGCTGCCAACAAAATCTCTTCACATGGCTCTTTTGACCACAATGATGACACTTAATATTCTTATACTTTCCTCGAGACTTGCTTCTGCTTTGATCTCTACCTTTAGGACCTCGACTTTTGCTTCTCCCCCTAGACTCAGAAACAAGAACATCTGAATGTGTAGTCGATGTACCTTGTGACTTTCTTCTCATCTCTTCATTCAAAATACTGCTCTTGGCAAGATCCATAGAGATTACACCATCAGGAGCAGAATTGGACAATGACATTCTGAGAATTTTCCATGAGTCTGGTAAGGAGCCAAGAAGTAACAATCCTTGAACCTCTTCATCAAAATTGATACCCATGGAAGATAACTGATTCATAATTCCTTGGAAATTATTTAAGTGATCTGTCATTGATGTCCCATCTGTATACTTCAAAGCCAACAACTGCTTGATCAAAAACATCTTGTTATTCCCAGTTTTTCGAGCATACAACTGTTCAAGCTTAATCCAAAGGGTTCGAGCATGTGTCTCTCCAATAATATGGTTCAACACATTATCGTCAACCCACTGCCTAATATATCCACAGACTTGTCTATGCAACAAAGTCCAATTATCATCAGACTTATCATTAGGCTTCTCTGTACCAAAAACTGGTTGATAAAAATTTTTGACATAAAGCAAATCTTCCATCTTTGACTTCTACAAATCATAATTAGGACCATTAAGAGTGATCATCCTACTAGTATTAGTATTAGCTTCCATTGTTCACAGAATCACAAGCCCAGAAAAATACCAACAAGCTCTTATGCCAGTATGAAAGAGCCTAGCAGCGGAAACGACACAAATGTCCAACACAAGAACAATATAGAAGCACTCACAACACAATATGGCAGCAACTATAACAAGCAAATATAGCAAGTAAAGCAATAACAAGAACACACCAAGATTTTAACGTGGAAAACCCCCTCAATGTGAGAGGTAAAAATCACGGGTCGTCCAGACCAATAAAATAGCTCCACTATAATCAAATAAGGTATAAGAGAGTCTCAAACAAAGCACAAAAATATGCAAATAACTAGCCAAAACATCAATGCACCAAAGCTTACAAGTAATAGGCAAGAAGATGAAATATACCCAAAAAAACAGAGCTGATGTCGAAGCCAATTTCTCTCTCTTCAGACCTTCAATTAAAATCTCCACCGTTCAGAATAAAGAACAAGATGTGAAGAATCTACAGTTTAAATTTCACGTCGATCCAACGGTGAAAGAATGAGAAACATCTATTCCAAAATTACTGCTCTGTGTAAAAAGGGAAACCTAATTTCTCTCTTGCAAAACCAATTTCTCCTACTGTAAACCTCTAATCAACATCTCCACCAACCAGAATGAAGAACAAGATGATAGAAACACGTAGTTTAAATTTCAAGCCGATCCAACGGTGAACAACTGAGAAACTTCCATTTGAAATTTACTGCTTTTGGCAAAAACGGAAATTCTGTTTTTCCCTCTTCTCTCTCACTTGATGGCTATTCTCTCTCTCTCTCTCTCAAAAAACCTCAAAAAACTGAATTAGGGTTGTGACACTAGAGTGCAAGAATACACCCCCAAAATGTTGGGATTGGACCTCACAAAAGAGAGAAAAAAAAAACCCAACATCTTTTTGTATATAAGTTGGTCTTTGACTCTCTCAATTTTTTTAATCCTTAATGGGTCCTACAAGAAAAATAAAAAAAGAATTTTAAACTTTTAATACCAATAATAAGATTAATTAGCTAAGACAAAAAAATATTAATTAGCTAAAATATGAATTTAATTTTAATTGATATAATTATTTTTACAAAAATTATGGCATATGTACTTTTTAATTGATAGAGAAAATTGATAACTAATTCTATATAATATATATCAAAGAGAGTTTTTTTCTTGTATAATTCAAAAATAAAAAAAGAGTTACATGACTTTCTTTAATTCATTTGTAAACTATTATTTTATGAGAAATTTTTGGGAATTAGCATCTTTTAATAATTTTGGTCATTATTTAGGCAGCACAAATATTAAATTATTTTAATAAATAAATTTTATTAATTTTTGTATACAAATTCTAAAAAATATAGGTACAAATTGTATTGATTTATGTGTATAAAACTCTAATAAATATAAATACAAATTATATTTTGTGTGTAAAACATCTGTAAATATAGATATAAATTATTGTTAACAAAAAATAATAATATTTGTTAGCGATTATATAGCATTGCTCATATTCTAATTCAACTTATCATTTTTCTATCCATAATTCTGTATCGCTTTTAATTACTTGCAAATTTATTTATTCATATATTTATAATATGTCATATATATATATATATATATATATATATATATATATATATATATAATACTTAAAATTGTTAATAATAATAATAATAATATTTTATTTATTCAATTAAGAAGTATATTTAAAAATTGGCATTATGTTTTCAATTATTTACATATTTACTTAACTATTTTTTCTATTAATCTGTTAAACACTTCTAAATTCTAATAGTATCTAATTTATATACTTGATACATGTATTAAAATGACTAAAAAATACAAACAAAAAGAAAATTTATAAGAAGAGTTTAATTATGCAATGTTTATATGATTGTAGTGAAATTGACTTGATTTTTTTTAATTTGTAATTAAGTGAAATAATTATATGAGTGAAAAATTTTGGAATAAAAAATTGGAGAGTTATGTATTTATAATGTATATTATCTTTGCTTAGACCAAAAAGCACAATTCAACTCCCTTATAATATTTTTTAGTCGTATGTAAATTAATTAAAAAATATTTTAATTTTTTAAATTAAATTCAAAATTTTAATTTCTATTACAATTAAGAAACTTTAATCCTAAAAATAGTTACATTAGAATATAAAAAATTAAATATGAAGATCATGAACTCATTTTGAATCAATACTTTGTTATTGATTTTATTTAATTAATAAATATTACATATACTAGTAATATGCACAATTTAGATACTGTGATAATAATTAATACAAATAATTTAAAATGGGTTAAAAAAAGGTTTTTTAAAAGTTATAAAAAAAGAAAATGTACATTTTATAAATAAAAAAAAAATATTATTTTAGTATCTTTTAGAGAAGAAAAATATTTTTTTTTAAATTTTATCAACAATAATATATAATTATAGATAAGTTTGGATTAATATTATGACTAATTTATTACCAATATATTTATTTCACTTATTAATAGTGGAAGATTGTTTCTAACTAAAAATTAAAAACTCGTTTTTGATAAAAACATTATATGTTCATTGTCAAGTTGATATAAAATTAGAAATTTTCAAGTTAAAACATTTATTTAATGGTAATTGAATGTGCAAAAGTATTAGAACCTCACTTAGTTAAATACTAATCAAATTAACTTATAGATAACATAAAAATGCCCTCACATTTAAAAGAATCTTTTTTTTCTTGTCGAATATTAATGTTGTTATTATTATTGTTGTTGTTATTGAAAGATTAAGTTGTAATAAAGGATATTGTTATTATTTTTAATAACTCAATAAGAATTGATAACCGAATTTTCAATTCAATCAACTAAATCAAATTAGATTTACAAATTCGACTAACAAAATTAAACTGAGTTCACTATTAGAAAATTAGTTATTACAGACGGATATTTTCGACGGATTTTATTCCACGGAAATACAGATGGAATTTTAGAAAAATTTTTTTGTCGGAAAACAAAAAAATGAATTAGCATAAATTACAAACGAAAAACAGAATCCGTCGATAATTCTGTCGGTAAAATTAATTTTTTTTTATAGAAAATGATTACAAACGGAAAATCCGTCTATAATTAAATAGATAAAATACTGCGTTTTATTAAATTATTACCGACAGAAAATCCGTCTGTAATTTAAAATTTTCCGTCTGAAAATTTTAACTTTCACCTAATCTATCCCCTCTCTCCCGAAATCCATTCACAAATAAACACAGCTGCCAACTCCTACCTACTTTTATGTGCTTCTTCCTCTCTCCGTCGTCGTACAGTTGCTTCTTCTCTCCGTCGCATGAGCTGCTTCCGCCGCTGCCGGTTCCGCCGCCGCTGGCATCGCACGATCTCTCTCTGTCATCCCTTGCGTCACACGAGCTCCCTCTGTCGCCGCTCTCGTCGCGTCTACTCCCATCGTCGCAGAGCTCTCTCCGCCGCCACTCTCATCGCATCTGCTCCCTCTGGCGCCTCTTCCATCTAATCTCAACAACTCGCTCTCTCGGTTCTTCTCGTAACCATCTCGAATTTCAGGTATATAAATCCTGATTTTATGATTCTGTTCTTCGTGATAAACCTTAGGGCTCAATTTTTCTGTGCCAGTTTTTGCTAGGTTTATCATAATCTGCTTTTGTGCTTCGTGAATCTATGGGTTTACTCTGATTTTGATGAATTTTTTTTGCAATCGGAAGCTTTTTTGACCTAAATGCAATATTTTGTGTGATTCATGTGATTCATGTGATACTAGTGTGTAACTTTATTATATAATTGTTGATTGACAGGACTGTTGAATATCAAGTCAAATCTGTAGCACAGCATCTGATTAAGGAACCGTTGTCTATTTATTCTTGCAACTGCAATTTCCCTCTACGCCAATGTTCTTCTTGCTAAGCGCTCCATGAATTTGGTGGAACAAGGCATATTAGATACAGAGATTTAGCTGGCTTTATCTATGGTATGTGAAAAATGTTTTATATCTGTAGTGTAAGTACCGCTGGATCAGCTTTAGAGCATATTAAGAGGACTCATGAGGCTGTAAATGAGAATGAGTCCAAACATATTTCTGCAGCAGTGTCACTAATCAGGTATCTAGTGAATTGATTGTGAGAAACTGAGAATAACTGTCAGTAATGCCCATGCTTATTGAAAATGTGCTTCATTCAGTCGTAATCCGCTCTTAAACTAATACTTTTGTGATCAACTGATGCAATATCAATCACTTGTGTGCAGTAATGCTTCTAATAGCAATGAGCAACATGACATGGAGATCAATTTTGCTCGTGTTACAGCAGAGGAAGATGTGGCAAAGAACAGCAATGATCTCTTTGAGCAGTTTGTTGGTAAGTGTATGGTTTCATTGCATAGCAAAATTGGTTGCAAAAAAGCAGCAAAATTATTTTATTATTGGCATTCTGACGTGTGTGTCCATTAGCAATCTGATTTCAGAACTCTACTCTTTACCATTTTAGCATGTTTCATACCTCCCACCATTTTAGCAATCTGTTTCTAAACATGTGCCGAATGTCATTAAAGCATTGGCCGACTCTTCAAGGCTCAACTTATTGCCATTTCGTAGCTGCTCAGAAGATAAGGCATGTTTATGAGAAGCATTTTCTTTTAATTAAATACTAAGTGAGCTTGTGTCATAACAATGAAGTTTGTAGACTTTTCGGGATAAAGATGACAAGGTTGACGAATTGCTTACTTCACCAACTCCCAAGGCTTCTGCAAAAGCTCTACCTTCAATGAGTAAATTAGGCTTGAAAAGGATAAATCCAGAACAAAATGTGGATTTTGACACCAATCTAATTACTCTGAGCTACTTTGGAGTATTTAGCAGACAGAGTCCTTTCAGGACTCCACCCTCTTTGTCTCATTGTCCTGATAAGGTGATTTACTTTCTTTGTCTATTGATTCTTAGGACCTGATAAATCTTCCATGAGGTTTCCACTATTTGTCTTGTAGAAAAAAAAAGGTCCTCTTCAATGTTTACTTTTATTGGTTGAGTTGATTTTTACTCATATCTAAATGATAAGTTTGAATACCTTTCTTTCTTTCATATTGCTTCTGTAGGTGCATCCTATTAATGACATTCAATGCACTGGACCATCTGATCAACTTTATCTCAGACAGCACAAAAAGGTATGGTCCTCTGTTTGATATTTGTGATAAAAATTCTTTCAGATCTAGCTTAACTATTGATTGTTCCGTAACTAACTTGCAATTTACTAAACCTCAGAGACCAAATTGAGCCTTGTCTCACTGAAAATTGTATTTATCTCATGGTTTTATTTCTTTGTTTATGGTGTTATTCCTATATAATGTATCCTCCGCAATCCCTACCCTATTTTTTGGAACTATTGTTAAACTATACTCCCTACCTGCACCTGTACCATACAACTCATGCTCATATTCGTGCAATTTACAGTGCCATTAAGTTAAATTGCTGCTAGGCACTATGGAACTCCATTCCTCAATAACTAGGTTTTCTCTATATATCTTTTGTTTATCTATTTTTTCAGTTATTTACTCCGGTTATAGTTAAACACGTAGCTGAGTTCTTCGATGAGAATAGTCACAAGTTTTAGTTCTTAGTTTTACATTTGTTCTTCCTGCCAGTTATTCTTCATCAAATTATTATATTTCTAATTTTCTTTCTCCATGATCTCAGGTTTTTTAGTGTAATTGCACCTGGAGATACTGTAAACATAATCGGTCAATTTGATGAAGGAGGAAGTTGTGATATAGGCCATGAAAATAATTTCTTGATTGTGCACCCAGACATTCTGCTGTCTGGAACAAGGGTAGTTATCTTTTGATTTCCTCCTAAATTTACTATGCCATATTATTATTTAGTCAAAATTTATTTGGTGTCTTACAATCTCCAATTAAGCAGCTCTCATGTTACAAGATTTTCCTTCATATAAGAAATTATTGATCCTTATATTCTGGGTCTTCAGTGAATTATGGTGGATTTATATGATAAATTGATGATCACTAGTCAGTGGTGTGGTTATCGTAAACTTCATGACTTTGTTTAGTTTGCTAGTCATTGGTTAGTTTAGTTCTTAGTAAGAAATGCAATAGTCTACAAGGTTCATTTGTTTATACTTTTCCAAACTTAGGAGCAGGGTTTGTTGTTAACTGAACCTGGTGATTCTGGGTTCATCTCCAATTTTAAAGAGAGTAAAGGATGTCCGGTTGACTCGTTGTTCACATTATAGTCTCTCTTCCCTAATCTAATAATAATAATAATTTTTCTATACAAATTCTTTGAAGTTGTTTGTTGAAGCAGATATCTCCATTGCACTTCATTTAATCTTACAAAATTCTATCAATTTATTTTCATGTTCAATTTTTTTGGTGTATTTATTTGTTTATTTTATCCTATGGCGTATTTAAAGCCCTTTCAGTTTTAATTATTTGAGGTGAATGCCCCTATATTTGACAGCACTAACAAAATTGATATGTGGTTTTATTTACATTATGCAGTCCCTTCTGTATCTTCCACTCGCCATTGCTAATGCACTCACGGCAAGACTAAATGATGGGTATGTTTTGTGACTCTACCATTCCAAGTTCTGTTGATTATGATTTTTTTGTCGTAGAAACTGATTGGTGTATATATAGCAGGGTACCATTAGTAAATGAGAAATTGGTTCTTCTTGGTTTTTGTGCATATACAGGTACAGTTATCAAGTTACCGTTTAAACTTTGTCTGATAAAAGAATAAATATTACTGTATTATATAATGACAAGGAATAAGAGAAAATGATGACATATTTTAAAGGAAAATCGTCAAAGAAAAAAAAGATGCAGATTATGAACATGAGAAACAAACGCGTTATATTGCTGCTATTGTTAGTTTACGCCATTGGTGAAACTTATATAGATTCGCTCTCTGACTTGACGATTTTTGTGCTCTGGATACAGTGACACTTTACCTGCATTTCGCCACTACGGTCATTCACGAGATCACAAATGCCTTGGGGATATGCTGTTTCAGGTAAATAATAAAATATAAAAAAGCATGGGGGTTATTGTTCGGACATTGAATTCATCAATTACGCTATCAGTGCATGCAGAAAAACATTGCTATTGTTATATGTGAATCTTGTGTTGAAATTTTGTATCATTGGATTTGTTTGAAAACTAATGTTGACTATTGTCAGATATAGCGTTGTGTGTTTAGTCTATGACAAGAACAATGCCAATGGTTTTCTTTACTCGTTGAATTATCATTTTTATTGCAGGATAACTAGGAAGGAAGCTTGATGTTTTTGGATAATTTTTCTCTAGGTATGAACTCTTAAAATTGTAACTTAAAAACAAAATTTGTGTCTCAGGGTGTATGTCTTTCAGTTTATTTGATTTTCTTTTGTTGAAAACAAAATCAATTTTTACATAGTTGAATAAATGTTTAAAAATAATAAGGATTAAAAAAAAGTTTCATTTTTTCAGAAGCTGAAAATAGAAACTTCAAACAAGAATTGGTTTTTTATTCTTTCAATTATATAGAAGAGTTTATTTGTAGAATCTGTGTTATAGAAACCAATGAATGCACATCTTATGTATATATTTATGCTATCATTCATTTTTGGCAGGAAAATAAAGATCCTAAGGTTGTCGCCATCTTAATGTCTATAGCATTTATCACAAGGTACTTCTTTCACCCATGGAGAATAGCAATTTGGTTAATAATAAGTACTTTTGATGCGGATCCTATTACGGCTGTATCTCCTGATTCTTTTTAAATTTTATGATCGATTTAACATGTTCAAAACATAGAAGACTAAAAAAAGATTCATTCTTAAATTTATATACATATAAATTGTTCATTTGGGAATTGCATTTGTAATTCTAAAGATAGTGACATTTTATCCATTAGGTAATGTCTATAGCTCCTCAATTCCAAATCATGATTACTAAACTTAATACCCTTGTCTAATCTAGTAAATATCATTTAGCACAGACATGCATTGTAAGAGAACTACAAATGGAACATGTCACAGTTATTGCACAATGTGTAAGAGAATTTATTGGTAATATGTTTATTCATTTTTTTAATTGTTTTATTTGTGGTACTTTACTGCTTTAGTTATAACACTATTTTTACATAGGTTGAATTATTGTGAACTGCAATTGTCTTGGAAATTATTTGACTTTTAAAATTTGAACCTGTTTCTCTTTTTATAATATGGTTATCTGATCTCCTGCAAATGGATTATGATTTTTAATTGAAAATTGTTTGGCTTACACAGTTTGGATCTTAGAAGAATTGAACAAGTCGCCAGGAGAAAGAGAAAATATTGAATGGATCTTAGAAGAATTGAACAACTTTAACTTAATTTGGCCTTAATTTTAGACTAGGTTTATGTTTATATTTAGGCAATTCTGATAGTGGTTAGCAACAAGAGCAGATTGTTTTATACACTTTTAGTGTATGTCACGGTACAGATTTTACAGGTTTTCTTTTTTTCAATGGTATTTGTTTTGAATTATAGTTGATGTATCAATTTGTTTGTGTTTTGAATTATATTGACTTGTTTGTTTATAGTACTTTTCTTTTAATTTGATAATACGATGGATTTGTTTATTTTTTGAAATAATATAAATATTCAAATACAAATTAGATAAAAATTTGTATTAAATTTATATTTATTTTGTATGAAAACAAGTTTATTTTGCAATGAAAAAATCTAAAAAAAATTATATTTTAACTTATAGACGGATTTACAGACGGATTTTCTGTCTGTAATCAGAGTGGGAGATGATTTTTCAAAGTTCAAATTACAGACGGAAAATCTGTCGGAAAATTCGTCTGTAATTACAGACAGAAAATTCGTCTGTAATTACAGACGGAAAATCCGTCGAAAAGTTCGTCGTCTTCGGAAAATGGATGGAGAATTTACAGAGGGAAAATCCGTCGGTAATTGGTACAAATCTGTCGGTAATTTTCCGACGGAAAAAAAATCCGTCGGTAAATAATTTCCGACGGAGCTTTTACAGAGGGACAAAATCCGTCGGTAATTTCGTCGGTAACTAAAAATTCGTCTGTAATAAAGACTAAATCTGTCTGTAAATCTGTCTGTATTAATTCATTTTCTAGTTGTGGTTTAATAACTATTCTAAAAACAATTTTTACTAATTTTTTTTTATCTAAGAACTTAACTTCATTAAACAAAAAATATGAAGGTCATCTTGATTTTTTGAAAATATAATTTTTTTTTTTCTTTTTGATAAACAGAAAAAAGCGATCGCACATTAGGATAGATTTTTTTTAAAAAAATAAATATTAAAAATTTTTACTTTTATCTTATTTTTAAAAAATTATTATTATTCATGTCTGGCCCAAAGCGCAGAGCCTGGCCCAAAATAGAAAGGCCCCAAAAAGCAGCCACCTATAACTGATCTCCTAACAAGTCGGACCGAGGCGTCGTGTCATCTAATCTACACTTCTAAAAAAGTTGTAACTACATTCTAATATCTCTCGCCTATTTCTAGAAGAGAGATCTCAACAACCCTAAGATAAATTGGTGGTTATTCCCACCAGAAGTGAAACTACTTTAACGGTGGTTATTGATTCACTGACCCTTCAGATATCTTGAAGTTCTAATACACTTAAACTTGCTAAGACCCTTGCTTACTTAAGTAATATCCATAGGACATTTTTAGGTATTTTCTAAAAATAATTGATAAATTAGTATTTAATCTTTTAAAATATTATATTAATTCTTGATAAATTAAATGTTAATCTTTTTTAAAAAGTGACCACTTAATTTTTAATCTATCATATTATATAAAAATTATATTTCTGTATTTAATGATAGTGTTGATGTTTTGGACAGTATTTTTTTAATTTATTTATTTTAACTTATTAAATATAATTTATTACGATAACTTAATTATATCAATTAATTAATTTAAGTAAATATTTAAATATCAATATAATTTATTATAATTTATATCAATATACTGTATTAATTGTAATTTATTATATTAGTTAATTGGTTTATTAATTTATAAAGTATATAATAAAATAAATAATTCGTTATTTATTCTAATTAAATTCAATAAATTTAAATTAATTTGGTTAATTTTTTTTTGTTAATCTTACTTATTCAAATTTAAATGCACATGTGCATTGCTTATATTAAGATTTTTTTTATAAATACTTACTTATTTAAATTTAAAGAAAAATAATTTATTAAAAAGAAATTATAAATATTTATACGAACACCTAAAAATTTTTTCTATTTCTACAAAGAAAAACCTTTTAATTTGGAATAAAATTATTTTTTTAATAAATTATAACTTCTGCAAATTAAAATTTTAGCTTGTCCAAAATATGATAGTCTTATATAAATTTCACAATGACATACAATTATCATGTTTAATATTTGATGAGTGTATATATTTTCTGTCATTATTAGTCCTACACTCGGTTAGCATGGATAGGATATGGTAGAATTTGGACCCTATTATAATCCTACACGCGAATTGAAAATTTTATTAAAACTCTATCATATTCTACTCGCGGGTTGAAATCTCTAAATCCTAATCCTATTCGCATCCTAAAGTTCTAAATCTTACCTGCAGAAATATCAAATTTTTTCAAAACAAATATAAAATTCAATCATTTCAAATTTCATACATATTAATAAAATAAAAAATAAAAAACTAATGCTTTAAATTAGATCTCTACCCTTTACCATATCCGCAATGGGTCGAGTAGCCTATCCTATCCGATCGGATAGGGCTGGATTGAGTAGCCACGAATAAAATATATATTGCCATGTCATTTGAGATATAATTCGTTGGCCACTTTTTATTTAATTGTTGAATATTTAAAAATAAATAAGATTATTAGACACTTTTTAAAGGTGTTATTATTTTACATTACACCACATCTTTATGCAAATTTAATTTTTTATTTTAAATAAATTTTTTAAATATCGGTCAAATCTTTTATTTATTAGTATTTCGTTTTAATTTGTTCAAAATATCTACGGTTCATATTTTCTTTTGATTTATATATTTGATATTGTTTTAAAATTTGTTATTTTAAAAAGTTATTTTTTTTCTTAAAATTTTCGTTATATACATTTTTTTCTTCACATATTTTATTATTATTTTTTTTTCAATTTGTATTTTCTTCTCAAATTAAAAATTCTAACATGTCTAGATGTGACAGAAATATCGTAAAAATTATTATATTTGAAAAAATGCTATAGTAGTAATTAAAATTTGCAACCAAGCAATTCTTTTTAAAATTAGAGTACAACAAACATTTTATGAATCCTTTACATTTTATGAACCTTTTATATTTAAATTTTATTTCTTTGAACTAATCCTAAAAAAGCTACTAAGCTAATATAAATAATAAATAAAATCTAATAATATTTAGCCTGCAAATGAAACAACTTTTTTTATTTCTTTGGCTAAAGCCTATAAATATAACTATTAAATAGTTCTCATGTTTACTATTATTTTTTGTTAGTATTGTTCTCATATTTATTTATTCAACCTAATTTCATTTATTTTTCTAGTGGACCCAAAAATACCTTATTTCCATTAATTTTTGAAATTATCAATCCAGACTAGCCATTTAAACAAAAAGGACCTCTTCCTGCTCAGGAACCCAACGGCAATCATTACTGTTGCGTGGGAGAAGCTTGGCTTAGCCACAACCAAATGATCCCATTCAATCGGAATATTATCGGGTCCTACTTTACTGTCATTTTTCTTCTGCTTTAGAGTCTCTTTTAATTCGAAGTCTTGAATCCTTTGATAGTAGTGGAAGTTTTGATATTCTTCCCTCGTACATAACCGACCAAGATTCGGAAGAGTCTTCTGTCTTTCATTAACTAACTCGTAAAAGTAGCTCTTCCACCTTCCATTGATCTTCTCATCTTGAGCCAAAACCTCTCTGTCTTTATCCTTTATGCACTTATTAACTTGATCAAAGTCTCTCGTTCTTCTTTTACGACTCTTTGCGATTCTATATATGCATTTTTTTTCTTCCTTCGTATCTAAAGACTAGTAGAGACACTCATATGCTCTTGTTCTTACTTCACTTATAGCTACTTTTGTCTCTTTCTTAGCTACTTTATATTTTTTCCAATTATTTGTCTTGCGGCACAAAGACCACTCTTTAAAGCACTCATTTTTTACTTTTATCTTTTCTTGTACACTCACATTCCACCACCAGACTCCTTGTCTCTTGATCTTATTCCTCTAGATTCACCAAAACTTTCTTTTGCTGTTCTTATAATAACTTCTGCCATTTTCCTCCATATCTCTTCCACGCTTCCATCCCCTTCCCACTTTGCATTTTCTCCTACCTGTCTTAGGAAGTTTCTTTGTTCCTCACCTTTCATCTACCATTACCTCGTCCTTGGGTTCTTCGTATGATGTCTTTTCCTTAACTTTTGTTCAACGCAAAAATCCATGACGAACATCCTATGTTGTGTTGTAAACTCTCTCCTAGAATAATTTTACAATCAATGCAAAATTTATAGTCGACTCTCCTTAACAAGAAGTCGATTTGAGAGCTTGTCATGTCAATCCTATAGGTTGTTATAAGATGTTCGTCTCTTTTTTAAAATATGTATTTGCGGTGAGAAGGTCAAAAATTGAAGAAAAGTACAAAATAGTTTTACCCTCAATATTGACCACTCCGAAACTATGGCCTCTGTGAATACTTCCATACCCATTCACTTTTCTTCCAACATGACCATTTAAATCTCCTCCTAAGAAAATCTTATTTCTCGAAAGTATGTTTTTTATCAAATTCTCTGGATCCTCCCAAAATCTTATCTTGTGTTGATCATCCGAATCCACTTGCGGTGCATAGACGCTAATCACATGAAAAGTACCTCCTTTCACCACAAATTTGATAGAGATGATCCGATCATCCACTCTCTGGACATCCACTACATCTTTCTTCCACTGCTTATCCACAATAATACCTACCACATTTTATTATTCACTTTTCTTGTATACAAAAGTTTGAACCCGAAGGTATCCAACTCGATAGCCTTTGCGCCGACCCATTTTGTTTTTTATAGGCACATGATGCTAATCGTCCTCCTTGTCATGGTATCCTCCACCTCCATGAATTTTTCTGTTAAAGTGACTATGTTTCATGTCCCAAATTTCAACCTTTTGTTGCTCCAACCTTTACCTTTACCTTTTTCTTTGTGAACTAGTTTATTTACCCTTATCCGTTCACGAAAACGCGAAAATCCTTACTCATTTAACATTATACCCGGGCACCGATACAGCGGCTATTACTCATTTGACACTGTACGCGAGGCATACAGCGCGTTACTTCCGAACAACGACCTAGTTTTAGCGTAATAACGTCTTTGATCTATATCATAAAGATTCGACTAAATTTTTTTGTACCGCAGATATAGCCTATGCAGTATTTAAAATATAAATATACATTAAAAATAAATTAAATCATACATATATCTATATATAAATATATTAAGAATTAACTTTAGAAATAATATTTTTATATTTATTAGTATGACTTTCCTCCCAATAAGTTAGGTTCTTTCCATTATTTGGAAGTGTTTTTGGGCGGTGCAGCATCTATTATCAATTTAATTTCTTTTCACTAACAATTTAGTCTCTTAACGTAACTTTTTTTTGATGAGTTTAGACTATATTATAAATAGATGCAAGTTTATATTTATTATATTTTATAATTTTTTTTTTAAATTTATACCTAATTTGTTTGAAGTCGCACAAGCCTACAAGCCTATTTAAAAAGCATGTTTTTATAAATTACAGCTCAAAATAATAAACTTAAAAAAAACTAAATTGACATTAAATGTATTTTAAAATTATAATTCATAATTTGTAAAGTATAATTCATTTATATTTTAATCGTTAGTTACATATCATTATTATACTTACAATTTATAAACTTTTTTTTGAATAAAAAAACTACAATTTTAACTAGTCTTCGATTATTGATTCTTTTTAGTTTTATTTTGTATTTAACTTAAGCGAATAGTTAAAATTTAAACTAAAAATAATTTATTTTCTTAAAAAATATTTTGATGAATAATGTCACATGTAATTTTTTGGAATTAAACTAATATCACAGCTTATATATTATTGTGCATAACAAAGGCTAAAAATCATACATATTACACATGAATAAACTATCATTTCTAATAATAAACTTTTAAAACGCTTATAAATTTAACCATCAATAAATAAAACTAGTTTTGTATCAACAAAAAATAATTTTTATGTGATAAAATTACCCAAAAGTTAATCTTATTTATGTATAAATTTGTCAATATTATAAATTTTTATGAATAAAAATAGTAATTTTTTTTTATTTTCTACAAAATTAACTCTACTTATTCATAGATAAATTTATTAATATTTTAAATTTTCAAAAATAAAAATGATAGTTTACTCCATTACACATGATGATATGTAGAACAACTCTTACCCATGCATGACATGAAAATCTTTTCAACTAAAAGTAAACTCTAGAATAGTTCTAAAACTATTTTAAAATGTTCTTTTTAATGTCCACTTACCAATACTGACTTTATTTAAAGAGGACAAACCGTATTTCTTTCTATTTCCCCCCCTTTTTTTGAAGTGGGAAGCAAAAGAAAACTCTTTTCTAAAACACCTATACATACATCAAGATAGATATGTTTGTAACTTTATACTGTGCTATTTTCATACATACTTTTGGTCATTGCTTAAGTCACTCTGACAGCATCATCTCTATCTAAGCATGAAACTCCATCATATAATTAGAAAAATCCATGTTTAGAAGTTAAAAAGAGTAATTAATACAAATACAAATACAATGTACAACATAACCACAGTAGTCAACATTGATATCTAAATAATTTGAGTTGGCGAAAATATTGTTGTTTTTCAAATAAACTATTTTGTTACTACGGTTCTGATTGGACTTAGTGGGGATTGTTTGGTAAGAAATTGGCAAGGCAGGTATGACTTAGGGGGACCTGGGCATTGTATGATCTTTAACAAATGCTAAAAGAGGTTGTTTACTTTCGTGTCACTAATGTACTAAAATGTTTCTATCTCTTGATTTGAAACCACTCTTTACCATCAATAAGCAAATGTATGTGGTGCTGTTAAATCTTTACTTTTGATCTTGTTCCCGAGACATAATCACAATTAATTGTTTATTATCATCAACTTAAGAAGCAACAGTTTGGACTAATAATTCAGTGTTTGAACAAGATTACATTACCATATAATGAAGTTTATTTTTTTGAAAATAATTATTCATCACAGTAAATATTGAAAGTAATTATTTTTATTAATATAGTAATATATAAAGGGATGCTTATATAAATATATCCAAAAACATCATTTTATTTCCAATTTTTTGAACATAAAACTGTTTAAGTTTAATCTAAAGAGTTCAAGTATGTGTCTCTCCAATAATATGGTTCAACACATTATTGTTAATCCACTAATTAATATATCCACAAATTTGTTTATGCAACAAAATCCAACCATCATCAGATTTATCATTAGACTTTTCTGTACCAAAAACTTGTTGATAAAAATTCTTGACATAAAGCAAATTTTTCATCTTTAACTTTCATAAATCATAATTAGGACCATTAAGAGTGATCATCCTACTAGTATTAATATTAGCCTTCATTGTTTAGAGAGTCAACCCTAGAAAAATACTAACAAGCTCTTATGCTAGTATCAAAGAGTCCAGCAGTAGTAACAACACAAATATCCAACACAAAAATAATATGAAAGTATTCACAAAATAATATGGCAGCAACAATGAGCAAGCAAATATATCAAGTAAAGCAGCAACAAAAACACACCGAGATTTTAACGTGGAAAACCCTCAATGTGAGAGGTAAAATCACGAGTCGTCCATATCAATGAAATAACTTCACTATAATCAAATATGAAGTACAAGAGAGTATCAAATAAAACATAAATCATATATACAATCGGCCAAAACACCAAAGCACCAAATCTTACAAATGAGTAACAAAAAGATGAAAAATACCTAAAATTAGAGCTGTTATTCAATTCGAAGTTGATTTCTCCCACTATAAATATATAATCAATATCTTCACCGTCCATAATGAAGCACAAGATGAGATAAACTTTCAGTCCACATTTTGGGTCGATCCAATGGTGAGCAAATGAGAAACTGCTATTTGAAATTTTCTGTTCTGTATAAAAACAGAAATTTTGTTTTTCCTTTTTTCACTCGCTTTGTGGATGCTCTCTCTATATCTCAATTGCACCAAAAAAAATCTAATTAGAAGAGTGACAGAAGAGTGCAAGAAGACACCCAAAAAAATTGAGTTTGGGTCTCACAAAGAAGAGAAAAAGCCCAATACTAGGTGGTGGCTCTCGCCATCCCGACGATCAAACATTATGTTTCAAACTTATCTCTTGGCAATGCTTTTGTCATCATATTAACACCATTATCATCAGTGTAAACTTTCTCAAGTTCCAACAACTTGAAATTCAACACATCCTGTATTCAATGATACCTAACATAAATATTTTTAAATCTTGCATGGAAAGTAGAATTCTTAGTAAGATAAATAGCACTTTGACTATCACACAACAACACATAATAGTCTTGCTTGAAACCAAGCTCTCCAAGAAACTTCTTCATCCATAACAACTCTTTACATGCTTCAGTTACTGCAATAAACTCTATCTCTGTAGTAGAAAGTGCAACACACTTCTGTAACCTTAATTGCCATGAAATAGCTCTTCCTGCACTTGACCTAATAACATGAAGTAGACTTTCGAGAATCAACATCTCCTGCCATGTCTGTATTATTAAAGCCAACTAGCAAGATTTCTCACCATCAAAACTCAAACTTAAGTTAGTTGTACCTTTGAGATATCTCAAAATCCATTTAACAGCATTCCAATATTCTTTATCTAGATTAGAGAGAAAACGACTCACAATACCAACCGTATGAGCAATGTTTGGTCTAGTACACACCATAGCATACATCAAACTTCCAATATCTGAAGTATAAGGAATCTCATCCATTGCTTGTTTCTCCTCGTGGTTAGACACTACTTGATACTCAACTTAAAATGAGGAGCAAAAAAACTAGCAATACTTTTGGCATCATTCATGCTAAACCTTTGATACATCTTTTTTATGTACTTCTCTTGTGACAAATAAAGTTTTTTGAAATCTCTATAACTGGCGGAGGATAAATGTCAGTAAAGAATTTCTCAATAAAATCGTGTTGTAAGTGTAGATCTAAATCGACAATTAAACCTCAATCAACGTTTGATTTGTTTGTCACTTAAGCAAACCCAATAAAATTAACCGAAGTATTTAAATATCGGATCGTCTCTCAAAGGAATTGCAGGAAAGTGTAGTTTATTATTGGCTATGAGGTATATTTTGGGGTTTTTGTAATAAGAAACAAGAAAATAAAATGGCAAGAAAATAAAGCTCTTAGCAAAGAAAGAGAATTAGAAGTCCTATCCTCATTATCATCGTCAATTGTGATGTTAAATGTAAATTGTCTTCACTTAGTTAACCAACCAATGAAGAAAAGTCAAGTGCATACAATCAACTTGAGTTCACAAGTCCTAGTCAACTCATAGTGAGAGACTAGATTTAGTGAATTTCAAGCTAACCGGCAATCTTCAATTACCAATCAACAAGAGACTTTGACAATTCAAAAGTCTCCAAATCATCAACCCAAATCAAGAAAACAAAAATCTATTTTAAAATCCGACCAAACATTTTATCAAACACTTGGAAGGTACAAAATAAAAACATGGAAAACTAACAAGAAATAGTAAAACCCAAGATTAACAATTGCAAGAAAATAATAACACAAATTAAAGAAAGCATTGATTACATAAAAATATAAATTGTATTAATAAATATCAAGAGTAGCAAGAGTGTATAACATAAAGGCAACAAAGTGAAGGAAATAACAAGTAGAATTAATAAAGGACAAAGGTGCAGGAACAATAGGTTGCAAGGAAATGTAAATGAAAACAAGAATTAAATCTAAATCTAAAAAAAATTGAAAGAAGAAACTCTAAAACCTAAAGTGTGTAAAAATGAATGAATGATTCGAATGATCTTTCCAACTTCACTCTACAGCCTCTTGTCTTCATTTTTGGGCTTGAAACTGGGTCAAAAGTAGTCCAGAAATCGCCCCCAACATATTCTCTTTACTGAGGCACGTGACAATTACCACGTGTGCGCGTCATTCGGACTATGGCTTGGTCACGCGTATGCGTCAGTAATGCGTACGCGTCGGGACCAGCTTCTCAAAACATCAATTTCTTGTGTTCCTTTCTTTTTTGCATGCTTCCTTTCCATCCTCTAAGTCATTCCTGCCCTATAAACTCTGAAAACACTTAACACACATATCACGACATTGAATGGTAATAAGAAAGGATTAAAAATTAGTGATTTTAAAGCCTAGGAAGCATGTTTTCAATCATAGCACAACATTAGGAAGGAAACTTAAAAACATGCAATTTACATGAATAAGTGGGAGAATAATTGACAAAATCCACTCAATTTAATCCAAAATATACCATAAAATAGTGGTTTATCAATAACAAGTAATAGTCATGTCCAAAATCTGTTTGGCATGACCCAAGTCCTTCATAGCAAAGAACTTGCTCAACTGTCTCTTCAACTCATTAATTCTCAAAATATTCTTACTCACAATCAAAATATCATCTACATAAAGCAAGAAAATGATAAAATTACTATCAGAAAAATTTTACACAAATACATAATGATCTGAAGTTGTCTTGTGTTAACCATGCTCTCCCATAACAAATTCAAACTTCTTGTACCACTGTTTTAGAGCTTTTTTCAACTCATAAAGACTCTTCTTAAACTTGCACACAAGACCTTATTTTTCTTTAACAACAAAGTCCTTCGGTTGCTCTATGCAGATTTTCTTATCCGAATCACCATAAAAAAAGTCATCTTCACATTCATTTTCTCAATATAGCAAGAATGGATGACATCCTCACAATAGGAGAAAAAATCTCCTAAAAAATAACACCTTTTCTTTGGTTAAAGCTTCTAATAACCAATCTATCTTTATACCGAGACTTAGAATTGTATTATTCATTCTTGATTTTGAATATCCATTTGTTCTTTAAAACTCTCATACCCTTAAATAGCTTCAAAAATTCATAGGTGTCATTCTCAAACAAAGATTTCATTTCTTCTTACATAACTTCAAGCCATTGAGATTTGCTTTCATCTTCAATAATCTCTCTGTAACATTCAAGTTCTCCCCCATCAGTCAACAACACAAACTCATATGCAAAATACCTTAACGAAAGCTTCCGCTCTCTTGTAGATCTTCTGAGTGATTTGTAGGAATTTTCAAAGCTGTTTCTCATCATGATTATCATCACCAACTTCATCAAGTGTCAGATCAACTGCTTCATCTTCACCTGCACCTATATCATGCTCATTATGTTGAGGTTCAGTTCTATCATCTTCTACCATAGACATAGAGGAAGTAATATCCAAGTCAGAAAAATCATCGTTAGATTAAACCATTGGCTTGTCAACATTATCAATATCCTTCAATATTTGGTCTTCAATAAAGACAACATCTCTACTTCGAATCACTTTCTTGTTAACAGGATCGTAAAACTATAACCAAATCCATCCATGTCATAGCCAATAAAAATACAATGCTTAGTCTTTACATCAAATTTGGATCTCTTATCTTTGGAAATATGAACAAAGACTTTGCATCCAAAGACTCTTAAGTGATCATAAGAAACATCTTTACCTAACCATATCTTCTCTGACACTTTAAATTGCAAAGGAACACATGGTGTCTAGTTTAAGATATGAACAACAGTGTTCAAAGCCTCATCCTAAAAGAATTTTTTCAATTTAGACTATGACAATAAGTACCTAACTCTTTCAACCAGTGTTCTATTCATCCTTTTAGCCAAGCTATTCAACCGAGGAGTCTTCGGAGGAGTCTTCTAATGTTTTATACCATACTTTTTATAATAAGCATCAAATGGACATGTGTACTCACCACCATTTTTAGTACGAATTCATTTCAATTTCTTTCCAGTTTCTCTTTTAACAGAATCTTGAAATTGCTTGAACACATTCAAAATTTGGTCTTTAGTCTTCAAGGTGTAAAACCATAATTTCCTAGAATGATCATTAATAAAGGTTACAAAATAGATAGACCTTCCAAGTGTTCTTATATTCATCGACCCACATACATTAGAATGCACCAAGTTAAGTATCTCTGACTCCCTTGAAGATGGATGACTCTTAAAAGAAACCCTATAATATTTTTCAGCAAGGCAACAGTTGTACTTTTGTAAAGCAACCTTGTAACTAGATAAAAATATTCTTCTTGGATAACATATTCATGCCTTTCTCCCTTATATGACATGATCTCTTATGTCATAAGTCAGTTCCATTAACAAACTCAACAGCACTTAACAACAACTTTTACAATCTTTGCTTGAGTTAAATAAAGAGTAGAGTGTCGTGCACCTCTAGCAACAACTATAGAACCCTTGGTGAGCTTCTAGCTATCACGAGAGAATGAGTTATCCTAGTCTTCATCACACAATTTACCAATAGAAAGTAAGTTCAACCGAATATCTAGAACATGCTTCACACGCTTCAAAGTTAACTTGGTGCCATTGGAGGTTTTCAAACAAACTTGTCTAACACCGGCACATTTTGTAACATCTTGATGAGCCATTTTCACATCACCAAAATTATCAGGAGTATAAGACGTAAACAAATCCCTCATAGATGTAACATGAAAAGAATCACCGCTATCAATTACCCACCTCAACTAGAAAAAAAATCATCATGAGTTACCAGGAAACCCATGCATACTAGTGAGGGGGCACTTGCCCCACTCTCATTTCATATTTTTCAACAAAACATATATATATATATATATATATATATATATATATATATATATATATGTCTTCATTTTAAATTTTAAATGACCCCATTACAAATAAACAAAGTCCAATTATTAAAAGGCCCAAACCCATTTTATCTCTCTATCATTTTAACTATTAGTTAACCTAATTAAATTTAGTCTTCTTCTATTCTCAAATCCCAACCGTCACTCATTTATTCTTTTAAATCCTCTTCTTTGTTTCATATTTTGAACCTTTTTTTCTATTCCTTATCTAGTGGTCATTTTTTCTTCATCAAAAGGTAAATTTTAAATTCTCTATTTTGTTTTATATAGCTCTCTATGACTCTATTTATTTTTCAATTTCATTATTTTTCTTTTTGATATTTTCAATTACAAATTTTAATTCAAACAATTATAATTTAGGTATTAATCTAATTTTATTTTATTCTCAATTTAGTGATCTTATTATTTATTTGTTTATCTTTCGTTCTATTCAATTATATGTAATTATATTGCATATAAATTTTTAAAGTAAATTGATCAATTGACTAATTTAAAATATATTTTTTATTTTTAGAAATAATAATAAAAAATATCAAAAGAAAGTTACCACTAGAATCTGAAGTCTCTCCATTAGTCTCTTCTAATAAAAAGAAGTTCTTAGAATTGAAGCAAAAAAAGTTAGCGACTAATGAAATTTTTGGTTTTTTTTTGTATTTGAATAATGAATGTGCATTTTTATATTTTTAAATTTAAATTAATATATCTTTTGATAGTAATATGTATTATTTTTGTCCCCCCAACATAAATTTTCTGGGTCCGTCACGTCACTGTGAGTTACATTGACACCTTCACTATTGCTACCATAATCTTTATTTATACTATTGTCTTTATTTGTCTTGACTTTTTTCTTTTTTAGCTATCAACAAAATTTTTTTATATGTCTCTTTTGACCACACTCAATATTCTTATACCTTTCTCGAGACTTACTTCTATTTTGATCTCTACTTATAAGACCTCGACTTTTGTTTCTCCCCCCTAGACTTATGTAGTTGATGTAACTTGTGACTTTCTTCTCATTTTTTCCACTTAAAACACTGCTTTTGGCAAGATCCATATAGATTACACCATTAGAAGTAGAATTGGACAATAAAATTTTGAGAATTTTTCATAAATCTGGTAAGAAGATAAGAAGTAACAATTTTTGAACCTCTTCATCAAACTTAATACCTGTGGAAGATAACTGATTCATTATTTCTTGAAAGTTATTCAAGTGATCAGTCATTGATGTTCTATCTATATATTTCAAGGCCAATAACTACTTGATAAAAAATATATTGTTATTCCCAATTTTTTGAGACATACAACTTTTCAAGTTTAATCCAAAGAGTCCGAGCATATGTCTCTCTAATAATATGATTCAACGTATTATCGTCAACCTACTGGCTAATATATCCACAAACTTGTCTTTGTAATAAAGTCCAATCATCATTAGATTTGTCATTAGACTTCTCTGTACTAAAAATTAGTTGATGAAAATTCTTGACATAAAGTAAGTCTTTCGTCTTTGACTTCCACAAATCATAACGAGGACTATTAAGAGTGATCATTCTACTAGTATTAGTATTAGTTTCTATTGTTCACAGATTCAAGCTCAGAAAAATATCAACAAGTTGTGATGCTAGTGTGAAAGAGCCTAATAGCAAAAACAACACAAATATCCAATACAAGAACAATATGAAAACTCATAAAATAATATGAAAGCAACAATGAACAAGCAAATATATCAAATAAAGTAACAACAATAACACACCGAGATTTTAACGCAGAAAACTCCTCAATGTGAGAGATAAAAACTACGAGTCGTCCAGATCAATGAAATAACTTCCATATAATCAAATATGAAGTACAAGAGAATCTCAAATAAAACATAAATTGTGCATACAATCAGCTAAAACACTAAAGCACCAAAACTTAAAAATGAGTAACAAGGAGATCAAAAATATATACCCATAATCAGAGCTGTTATTTAAAGTTGATTTCTCCTACTATAGACCTCCAGTCAACATCTTTACTGTCCAAAATGAAGAACAAGATGAGATAAACATACAGTCCAAATTTCAAGCCGATCCAACAGTGAACGAATGAAAAACTAGTGTTTGAAATATGCTGTTTTACATAAAAATGAAAATTCTATTTTTCCTCTTTTCACTCACTTTGTGAATGCTCTCTCTCACTCTCAATTGTCCCAAAAAGTCTGATTAGGATAGTGACATAAAGTGCAAGAAGACATTTAAAAAAAAAATAGGTTTAAATCTCGCAAAAAAAAGAAAAAATCCAACAAAAAAAACTTATTATAAGCAAAAAGTGGCACACAGTAATTTATGCGTAAAAATTTTTTATATGGAAGCAAAATTAGTGTTTTCGGTTAAAATGAATTATATGAAAGCAAAATTACTTGTTTATAAATTTACTATTTTTGTAATTTGTGAAAAAAAAATGCATACTAACACAAGACATAATTCATAGGTTGCAAAAAGTAACCATTAATCTCAAAAGCTTTTTGCACGTTGTGAAAAATTTTTCATTGCTCATTCATGCTTTTCACAAGTTGTAAAATACTGCTGCAACTACAAACACATAAATTCCACCAATGACCAGTATTAATATATTACACCAATTTTCTTTTCACATAGAAATTAATTTATTTTCATTTATCATGGTATATATATTTACATGGAGTATATGAACTAAAATGAGTTAATACTCAAATTGGTCCTAAAATTATATTTTCATATCAATTTAATTTCTAAAGTTTTAATTTATTCAATTTAGTCTCTCAACTTAATATTCATGATTTGTGTTAGTCACTAACCTTAATTTATCATAAAACCATTAACGGCACGCTGAAATGAAATGATAATTATCACGCTAAATGTTTTAACAACTATCTAAAGTGGTAATTGAAAATTTTTATCTCAATTTACTCTTTTTGGAGCATTTAAACCCCTAATTATAATTTCATTTAAGGATTTTAAAAGCATTTCTTAGTAAATAAATTTAAGAAAAAATTTTAATTGTCACACCAGAAAATCGTTAGAAAATTCAGCATAGTAGCCGTTAGTCTAATTTAATAAGTTATAAACGGTTCTGTCACAAAAACAAGATCAAGGATTAACAATTAACATGAGTCATAGATGCCAAATTCAAAAATCAAATTGAATAAATTAAAATTTTGAGAATTAAATTAAAGTATAAATATAATTTTAGAAATTAATTTAAGTATTAACTTAAATTAAATAATATTTTGATAAATTATTTAACTTTAGATATGTTAATTTGTAATCTCAAACTGTGTAAAAGCTTGGCAAGATGGGAACACCACGTTTTCTGACCCCACACATACACCCATATGTACGTGTATATAAGGCCCTATGAAAGAACACTGCATGGCCAAATCAAAATCAAACAGTCCTAGCTCCCTGCAACTCTTCTCAAATAATCAATGTATTTTATATTTCGAGTTTAGGGGAATGTCGTCTGGTTCGAGACCATTCTTTTGATGAAGCATAGGTCACTACGCACTCGAAAGAATGATTTCGGACCAGGCTTCATTCCCCCTAACTCAAAATGATGTCTTAGCTTCCATGACCTTTAATTCGCAAGCTACCAGCATTCATCATTTCTTTCTGTTTGGCTCCAAGAGAATTACTAATTGCCAGTAATAATATGTGTAAGTCCAATGGTCTTCTGTCTTAAGCTTTCATTCATTTGTTTCTTCAAAACTTTCAACAGAAAACGAAAAGGAAAAAGAATCTGCTTTACTCTTCAATCTGTTTTTGTCTAGCAAACTATTATTGATTTGTAGCTAGCCATTATAGTCCTTTGTTTATACTTAATTAGTCCCTATACAAATTAATATAACCAATCTGCGCTTTGTTTTCATCTTATACCAATCATATTGGAGAACAATGAATTTGAATGAATGAATGAAACATTACACTGACTATATCATATTTGATTTGCAATATAGCTAGGTTGTGCTGAAACCTTGAGTGCCTAACCTTTTGTTTTTGTTTTGTTTTGTTTTTTATTTTTTTTTTCTACTCCTCTCTTCACCAAATACGTTGGAAAAACAGAGTTGTAGGTGTGAAATTGTGACTAATAAAAAAAGAGAAAAAAAAGAATTGATGTGTAAGTATACAAAAGTTATAGCTTATCTTTTTAAAGTTGATTTTTTGTCAATTGGCTTTGCTTGTGAGGAGCTGCAAAGAATATAAGTTTTGGGCCTTTAATTTCACTTTATTATTTTTTGTTTTTGTAAGTGCACTTTAATTATGAATTTGTTTTTGTTTTGAAATTTGGATTACCAACGAAACAAACTCATCAAAGTGAAGCTTTGAATTTGACCCTTTTTGCATTGTTTCAAGCTTAAGACACTGCCATCATCATGGCCAATCCCATCCTTTCTTTTAATGCTACTGCGGGTCATAGATTGTGCATAGCCCTCTAATGCCATAGGATCTGAGTATTGGATCTTGTTTATTAGAACTTGTGTATGCTATGCCCTCTATATTCCTCATTCCATCTGATCGAGTTTATTAATAACACCTTTGATGATATCGGAAATGCTATGCAAAATAATGTTAGTTCTAATATTTTCGCATGGCAAGAACTTATAATTACTAAATTCGAAATAGTGTAGAGATTTAATTAAAAACTTTTAAATTAGTCAAAAATTTAATTATAAATTTAGTAAAAATATAGAGTCTTTCACATAATTTAACTTATAGTTAACTTAATATCAATAAATTTATATATATTACATCTATAGTTACATACTTATTATATTTAATATTATTATTCAAATATTCTAACAATAATTAAGAAATACAAAATAAGATAACGTAGAACTAATTTTTTATTGTCTTTCAATTATTTTTGTGATGATAATTATACGAACAAATTAAATCTGTTAATTAGATGATAATAGCACTTAATTTCATCAAGTAGATATATAACAATAATAGCAAATTTTAAATTTTTGATATTTGAAAGGCATCTCCCTCTCCCTATTATTAATAGAAGGAGATTAATATTCTTTCGTGCATAATTAAATTTATCCTTTCAATTGATATTGTGTACTTATGTTTTGTTTATAGGATTCTAATCTATTCTCTATGTATAATAAACGATTTGACTAGTGTTTCTTTCTCTATATCGTCATTCTTATGAGAAAAATTAATAATGATAAATGATCTCCAAGAAATAATACAAATAATAAAGAGCTAACTAAGTATAAAATAATGAACTCTATATAGCTAAGACTTTTTTTTTTCTCCGAACAATAGCTAAGACTTTCTATCATGGATCGTCTTTGCTACTACAATCCGTACAAATGATTAGTGAAATAACAACATTTACATTGGCACACAAATATAGTATGTACTTTTAGGATGAGATAATAGGAGTCAAAAGAGAAGAGAGACATATTGATGAATATGTATGTTATCACTAACACAAAGATAAAGTTAATTGATTATTCCAATGATCGATAAAGCCTATTTGAATTCCCTTCTTAACATATATACTTGTTATACATAGACTTTTTTCCCGTGTTTGATAGAATTAATTTAACGATTTTGCAATTCTATAAAGCATGCATTCAACAAGAAAATCCAAAAGAACTTTGAAAAGTTTACTCAAAAAGAGTGAAAGAGATTTTGTTGGCAATCACTGTCACGTAACTTTTGCTATCACAAGTATACAACAAGCTAATTAAACTCAAAATATACCTTCAGTAATGGCAGATCATATATTCATGATTCTAAAATACTCATGTAACATGTCCAACTAGTTAAGTTGAATGATTTTTAATTGGTAATTTATTCAAATAATTTAGAACTTTAAAACCGAAAAAAAGAAATTAGGAGAAAAACTCAAAAACCAGTATAATTTATTATTTTTTATCAGTATTTTTAATTATTAATCTAATTTTTTTAGTCTAATAATTTAATAATATATTTTTAACCTATATTTTTAAATATTACTAACTAACTGCTGGCTAAAAAATAATAATTTTTGTTAATCTTTTAGTATTTCTTACAAATTAATAGGGGAAATGACTAAAACACGGATCATAGTACTCTTTAAAAAATTATGGCTTAAATAAGTTTGTTATCTCTAACAAACATCTTTTTATTTCTATAAAAGAAATATTTTTTGGTCTTGGCCATGTAAATTTAAAAATCTTCTATTATAATTTTTAATGTTAGTTTATTTCGTTAAAGATTAATATGACAGATAAAATTTTTAACGTTTCAACTTATTTCATTAGTCTTTAATGAAGCAAATTGTCAAATTGAGGAGGGGAACTAAAATAAATTTTAAATTTTACTAAAACAAAAAATGATAAAAAGTTAAAAAACCAAATAAACATAAATGTTTTATAAAACTTTAAAATTTATTTAAGCAAAAATGATTAGACCATTGAATTATAACAATTTAATTTTGATGCACTGTTAAATATAAAATAGTTTTACACATACATTTAATTATATAATATTATATTATTAAAAATAATTATTATTTTAATTAATTATGTAAATAATCATCTAAAATAAATATAATTATATAATTGTGTAATATTTTATATTATCAGTATATTAAAATTAAATTCAAATTATAATGACGGTTAACTTTATCAGATATATAGTACACAAAAATTACAAAAAATTGGATGCCTCATTTCAATAATACATTAATACACCTTGTCTCTAACCTCAGAAAACCTCAGAAAAGGAGAGGGAAAAAAGGGAAGACATACATATATGTTTAGCAGTTTAGGTTTTGTTTTGTTTTGTTTTTATTAAAAATAGGAAGATTTAAATTTATAATTTTTAAATAAAAATAAAAATACTATATTATTTGAATTATAATTTATTAACATATTTAAATTTTTATTGTGTGGTTAATTAACCAACTATGGATGCATGATTAATTTCCTTCAAATTATATATGCATTATCGTCAACAATAATAGTATGCAGTTAGTTGCTTATCTAACGCGTAGACATGTTACATCTCGTGAAAAGACTTAAAGCTAAGGCACAACTCATTAAATGCATGTCTGAAATAAATTAGCGTTGATCTATATCCATTAGGAAAAAGTTTGATAATAGAAATTTTTCAGCCATAATTAATCAAAATTTTTAGTAATTTATTTTATTTATATTATTTAATAATTTTTATTTTTTATTTTATTTTTTTATTATTTTATATATCTAATTTTTATTAACTTTACTTATTAATAATATTAATTATAATATTATATTTTTTATTATAGATTTTTATAATTAATATTTAATATTTTTTTATAATTTAATTTTTATATTTAAAAATACATTAAATATTAATAATAATAAAAAGAATGAATGGTAATGATAATATATATTAATTGAGTTAATTGCACTTAATTCTTTATTTTATTTAAGGTATTTAATATCAATCAATGAAGATACGAAAAAATTATTAATTCTTTATTTCCGTTAAGGCATTTAATTGCACTTAATTCTTTGTAATATATACATTCAATTAATTCGATTACGATCATTCAAAAATCATGACTTTAATACCATTGCAAGCAAAATAGTGTATAAGTCAAAGAATTTTACAAGAAGTCGCATTTATCATTGCAAATAGTATGACATTTGAACTAGACCTTAATACAGTATCTATGGTAGAAGGTGTTGATGAAGAATTTGAACAACAGACTCACCTGACGAAGTTGTTGTCAGACAACCAATTTTTGAGAATATGAAAAACTGCAATAGCTTTAATGAGATATGGTAATAAACTGATTTAATTTGTTTTGTGTGCTTTTATGTGCATTTATAATTATATTATACTAACTAAATTCATATACATAACATTCATACGTTCGTATACATAACATCTATAATTACATACAACTAACATCTAAAAATTAAATTCATATTTATTACATATTACATTCATACACATATCATTTTTTAGTTCTTGCATAAGTAACTATAAAGTTAACACATATATTTTTAAATTTTATCATAATTGAATTTAAAAAATATCAAATTCTTAAATTAATTTATTCAATTGATAAATTTACTCATAACATCCATAAATTCATACACATAACATCCATAATTTGTACTTATAATATTCATAATTTAATACCTATGATGTTTATAATTAATAAATTTTTATAATTAATATTATCAAATTTTAAACTATACATCTTATTATATTTTTCAAATTATCTCATATGTACACTAATAAGTCATAATTTTAATTATTTTAATATTTTTATTTAATATTCATATGTATGCTTATTTATTGATTTTAATATGACGAGTTAATAATTATTTTTAAATTTTTTTATTTTTGTTTATATTTTATATTTTATATTTTATTTTTTAATAGTCTATATGTAAAATATAAGTTGTATAGTAGAAGTTGTAAAAAATTTTTAATTAAATTTTTATAATTTTTGCAGAGAATTATTACATTTTAATGAATATTAATGTGATTGAGAGATGTTAGGGATTTGATTTGGAAGAAACTGAAATTGATTTTAAAAAGAATATTAATGATTCCAAATATACAGCAAAATAATAAGTGATAAGAAGGATAAGTGATAAAGAAGTATATGTCACTTGCTTATAAAAAAATAAAAATTTTTATATAACATTTTTATATTGTAATTATTTTTTGACTACTTAGCATCACCCATTTGATCATATACAATATAAGCATAGAGCGCTAATAATTTCATTATCAAAATGAAGATGATATGAACTATTGAACTTTGGGTGTGTGTGGTTCAAAGATTAAATTTTATTACCAAGTCATTTCATTCCTAGGCATTATATTCCTAGGAATGAGATTAATTGGAATATATGATTTCTATATTTGGTTGTAAAATTTAATACATTGGAATATTATGTAATAATCCTAAGAATGACTAAATTTTTGTTTGGTTGAGTTTAAATATCTTGGTCATATTATGTAATATGTCAAAATTACCCTTAATCATTCAAATTAAAATATTAATGACTAAAAATTAAATATTTTTTAAATTTACTAAAATACCCCTAATAACAAATATCTTAGTTAAAATTATTATTGATTCTAAATTTTTTTAAATTTACTAAAATTAAAATTTTTTAAATTTACTAAAATACCCCTAATAACAAATATGTTTAGTTAAAATTATTATTGATTTTAAATTTACTAAAATATCCCTAATAACAAATATGTTTAGTTAAATTATTATTGACTCTAAATTTTTTACTAAAAATACCCCTAATAACAAATATGTTTAGTTAAAATTATTATTGACTCTAAATTTTTTTAAATTTACTAAAATACCCCTAATATCAAATATCTTTAGTTAAATTATTATTGATTCTAATTTTTTTAAATTTATTAAAATATTTCTAATAACAAATATCTTTAGTTAAATTATTATCGACTCTAAATTTTATCTCTACTAATAAATTTACTATAATACCCTTAATAACAAATGTTTAATTAAAATCAATTTTATCATAATTAAATTAGTGACTATGACAATGTAAAAGGAGTAGTGTTCATCTTAGATGATCCTCAACTAACTAAATGGCGGCATTTCTATTCTCCTAGCATTGTAATTACTTCAAAAGATGCAAAATCTGTGATCAATTATACACAAAGCAACAAAAATCCAAAATCCACCATCAATTTTCAACAAACATTTCTTGGAATCAAGCCATCACTAGTTGCTACACATTCTAGTTCAAGAGGAACTTTAACTAGTTTTTCATGGATCTTAAAACCTGATATAATGGCATTAGGAACTAGGGTTTTAGCTACTTATATTCTTCACAAAACAACAGCAATAATTGGCACAAATGTCTTCCTATCAAGTCACTATAATATTCAATAAAAATTCAAAAATAGCAATATTTAAAGCAATTTCTTCAAAAATGGCAAAAGTTCCCCCGGTTGAAGTTGGAACACCATGTCGATCAGACTATTGTCCCTTAGAATGCTAAGGCCAGCCTTCATTCTATCATCACCACTCAAACCAGGAACATCTCTCAACAGTGCCATTAGCTTCATTCTGCGCTCAGCTCCTTCTTTCTCATGTTTAAAACGAGAAACCATATCAACTAAAACGGCTGTGTGTTCTTGATAAGCACCTTTCATATCTCTCATTGATTCTACTACTATGTCAATCACTTCCTCACTTTTGCTCCCTCTTTTTCTTTTATTCCTTTCTGTATATGAAGCACTAGGAGCAGCAAAAGAACTAGGAGCAGTAGAAGCACTGGGAGCAACAGGAACACCAGGAGTTGGAGGCTCCTAAAAATTGAAAGCAACACCAGCAGGAACATCAGAAGATTATTCAATATTGATAGAAATGAAGAACAAGTAGCCTAATTGATCATACATGCTCTACACTTGTATATACAATCATTATCTCTGCCTTGGCCAGCAAGACTAACAACATTAACTAACTAAACAGAACCTAATAGAATATTAACTACCCTGATTCTAATTCTGTTTGCATAATTACATTCATATTCTTTTTTTCTTTGTTATTATACTCCACAGAAATGAAGATCAGTATTTCTATCTAAATGCTCAACATGATGGGAATAGTTAAGGCTAGTCACAGGCACATATTAAAGTAAATGAACTAATGAAGAATCACTCCAAAATCCAAGAATACACAGCAGTAAGATCAACAATAAGTGAATTTATGTACATGAATTAAAGTCAATTGCTTACGTACTTGAGAATCAGCTTCATATTCCATTTCGGTCTCTTCCAAATTTACTTGGGTGTTTTCATTCACTTGCCGATCACTCAAGGTTGCTTCGCGCTCAGCCTCCATTGTAGCAACTGCTTGAGTTACATTTTCTGCATTACCTTCTTGAGCCCTATCTCTACCAAATGCTATTCCCAACTCCTCAAAATGTGGAAATGGTTTATTATAGAGGCCATTAGCATTAGGATGGGATTGAAATTAAAAGAAAATAAATAAGCAATTAATATTAAAAAGCTTAAGATAAATAAACTTGTATTAAGAAAGTTATTTAGAATTTACACTCTTCCATTCATTGAAAATTTGTCGCTCTACCACAATCATTTTATCTTTGTCATTCCAACCAAATCCACTCCCAGCCGTGCCCATCATCTCAACTATTGCAAAATATTGTCTTTTTAGTAATTTCACCTTTGATTCAATGTGTGGATTAGCCTAAACATAGCAAAACAGTTTAGAATTATTACTACTCTGTATATGACACCACAATTTATCCAAGCATAACTAAATATAGTGAATGTATGGAGCAGTAATAATCATTCAGTTTTTGAATAACCAACTTATTATGAATAAGGTAAAGTTTATATGTAAGTTGAATATAAAATTTTTTTATTTAATTTTAACACTGCAATTTTTAAATATTCAAACTAAATTCTTTCTGGTCCTTTCATCTCTATCCCATCATCATCTTAAAAATAAATGACAGCAGTAAAGCATCTCAATATAGAAGCATAAATATTTTGTAAACTATACAATTATAACACAAATACAGAATTATAAACAAAGAAAACAAGTATTTTGTAAAAAAACTGTACCTTAAGATCACATCCAGGAATCTTTTCATGCAGCATTTTTTCCAAATGTTTTCCATAACCGAATTTAAACGTGCCATTGTCACACTTCCAAGAAGTAGTTGCAAGCTCTACCAAACACTCAACTAATTTTGCATCTTCGTGTGGCGTCCATTGATGCTTAGTTTGCTTTGAATTAGGTCGAGTATTCTCTTCCATTTTCTATAGAAGTAGAAAATAACACAAGACAATTTTTTATCATCTTAAAGCAAGGAATCACACAAGTATGAAAAGAACAGCAATTAACAAGCATTTCATAGAGGGAAAGTATTAATTAGGCCAAACATGAAATCTCAATCAATAATTTCTATACAAGCATAAAGGCAACGGAAATTTTAGTAAACCTATATAACTTAGTCAATTATGGTAAACTTCAAAGTCAGATTATAACTGTCTCTAAGGTTACTACCTACTATTATTAGAAAGTTGTTAATTAGTTATTCAATATTGTACTCTGAATATAGGAGTAATAAGTAATTTTGTATTTCCCTGAAGTTGCTGATTACACGAGTTTATGTTATCCATACTATGATTTTTAGGAAATACTAAAAAATCTTGAGTGAACAAATAAGCAGAACAGAATCAAAGCCACAAAATTTTGAACCCCTTAAAGAAGAGTAAAATATAAATTTACAAAAACTAAAATCTCAACGCGGTACTCACCAAGAAGGATAAAGGTATATAGAAGGATAAAGGTCTTTAAAGAAGTTCTCAACACTATCACTGATGCTGCAACCGGGGTAAATAGGAGTGCTGCGGGCCAAAATGGTAAACTGATGAGGCTGAGGTTTGGATGAATAAAAGAAAGAAATTCTTCTTGAAGATATGTGTCTATATTCCTGGAAATTAAAAATAATGTTAACAAATGAGTAATAAATTCAACTGTTGCTTCTCAGATAAACTATATCTACTTGCATACAACAATCAATGAATAAGACACAACTATTATCATGTTATTATTTTTTTCTTTTTTCTTTTTTTAATATTCTATATACCAGCAAAAGAAATAACAAATATTTATGCATTGCATATTCGTCTTAAAATGTGTCTCTTGCTTTTCTGCATTTTGGAGGTTCAAAAATTGACTTAAAAAATTATCCTTGAGACATGTCATGTATGTCCCTATATTTCGAAAGTATATAAACTATCTGATAACTATGAGGACAGTGACAGTTTTAAGTTTTTGGTCTCTAACGTCTGTCTCTTATTTGTGTTGGAACAGCAACCAAATGCTACCTAACCATGGGGATTTCTTCCATGAGCTACGAGATCATGGACTTACATAAAACAGTAGCAAGCAAATGAATCCAGTGACAAGATATATAGCAGAGAAGTGGACCCACAACCTGCAATAAAAAAGATAATAGGACAATAAATCTCACATAGATCCCAATACCATATTGCAAAGTAAGAAAAGATAAGTGCAGAGTTGATAAACTCTTTTATAAATAAAGTTCAGTTCTCTAAGGCCACAGCTCAATTAAGGCAACAAAACACAAGCAACTAGAGGCACTAGTATACTACTAATACTAGTCTAATGAACCCACTCAAATAATAACCATAACCTCATTGAACTCCCATGTCATCATAGGCCTAGCATTTTTGTATACTCGTATAAAGTTCACATACATATTAATAAAGTTCACACAAGAAAATATGTTCTGCCTAAGAAGTAACTACAACAGTAACTATTTGAATTTGTGCAATGAAGATATTAAGAATAAACTGAAACATCAGAACAATGCATTTTTGAATATTTTAAATAATACAATAGTTGTGGTTTTTAGCCAACCTGAAAATTGACAGGTTCCTATGGCTCAGACTTAACAAGCTCCTCGACAGAATTTTGGTAATTAGCAATCAAGTCTCTGTAACAAGAAGAAAAATAAATACGTGTTTAGCATCAAAATTTAAAGCTGCTTTGATTTCTTCCAAATGTTACAGAGCATCTTCACAGATATGTATGCAGTTCTCAGTTGTCACACCCCACAGAAAATATATGATAAGTAAAACCAGGTTAGAGTTATCTTTTTTAGCTCTTAGTGACATAATTGCAAATATCTGGCAGAGTAAAAAAATTACAAGCAATTTTGGTTCTTGAAAAACAATAAAAAAATAGCAAACACATGACTAGGTGATGTGCTCCAAAACTCAATCACCAATTCACCATCTAACTTTCATTTTCTCCCCTTAAATTTCAAACACCAAAACTCAAAAGCACTCACTGTGGAAAACAACTTTTCAACTTGTGACCTTATGCAAACTTAACAACGATGTTAACTACCTCATATCAGTGTCATCATCAAATCATAAAAAATTTGGTGTCAATAGCATCGTAATCATCAACTTACATACCTTATTCGGAGGGTAGCCCCTGTTTCCAGCATCAATAGCAACCAATTTGCTCTTATTTAGTATCCCCTGCAACCAACAGAAGAAAGTGAAAGAGGGCAAGAGAGAGAGAGAGAGAGAAAGAGAGAGAGAGATCGAAAGTGAAAGAGAGACAGAGGGAGAGAGAAAGAACCGTATGCGAAGCACTAGAGAAACGGTGGCAAAGCTTCCTCGTCGACGGCGAACTCGACACCAAGCAAGAGAGTGATGGAGGAGAGAGACCAAATGCGAGCATGCGACGCAGAGGATCCGGCTAGAGGCACGGCAGCGACGACGGCAAGCATACAGTGGCGGTGAACCGACGTGAGTTGCGATGATGGAACACGAACGCAAACGAAGGATTGAAGTGAATTTCCTTCTAGAATAAGGTGAGGGTTGGTCGTGCAAACTCAAATCGGCGGTGAGACGGTGCTAATGCCGGTGGAGCCTCCATGAATTTGGGGAAGAAGCTCGGCTAGGTTTTAGTTTCGATGGGATTGGGGCTCTGCTAGGGTTTGGGTTTCTGATGAAATGAGGAGTAAAAATCTGAGAAGAAGGGTTGGAGTGAAATTAATACGGGCATTTTGGTCTTTTCACTTTATTATACACATTCCATTCCCATTAGAATGAAAGATAACTAGGGGGGAGATGGGAATGAAATGGATTGGATTTTAATTCCAGGGAATAAAACATACTCAGGAATAATTTTTTATATCTTGAACCAAATATGGGAATAAAATATTCCCATCTCAAAATTCTTGGGAATATATTTGTATTCCCTCCAACCACACACACCCTTATATTATTTTGAGCGGTGGATTACAAATTTTATATGTATACAAATTCTTCGCTACTATAAACTACTAGTCGACAACTCGTGTGCAAAATAATGAAACATCTTTTAGAATTAGAAGTAACTAATGAAAGATGATACGGGTGCAAAAAATGGTTTTTATTTTATTATGTTTAAATTTGTGTAAAATTTATAAAAAAGCTTAAATGAACAAGTTATTTTTTAATTAAATTCGATTTTTTATGTGATTCTTTATTTTTGATTAATTATTTTTTATTAAGTCAATTAGTTATTAAATTAACTTGACTTAATTACTAAAATAATTTAGTAACATAACAGCACCAACTAACATTTTATATAGATTGTATTTCTTTTAATTATATAAATTTTACTATCATATGAAATTATTCATCTAAAAATTTAAACAAATAAAAAAATATATGAATGATTACTCTCATCGGTTTATTCTCACCGACGACACAAAAAGCATTTTGTGAGAATCAATTTTCAATAATTATCATAAGGATATTCAGAGAGAGCGACGAGCAATAAGTGCGTTAAGGCCACTTGATCGAGCTCCGTTCTTATTATCATGGAACATAAAATTACATCAGAATCTTGTGATAAGTACCGATGTGATGCTCATTTTTTATGAAATTTTATTTAGTTAGAATGATTTTATTAAATATAGTTTGAAAATGTTTTATTATAAATAGAGGTTTAAGTCTCTGAATAAAAATATATTACACATTAATAAATAATTCTTTCTTTTTTTATGTTGCAATATTTTTTTTCTCTCTTTATATTTCTTTATTTATATTTGTTACTTCTTCTTTATTTATTTATTTAATTATTTTATAACACGTTATCAGCACGAAACTCTAACGAAATTATTAGAAAGACTTCAGGTAACAAATTTTTATTATGTCGAATCTCTTTCATCTTGAATATAATGCTTTTGATATATCTAGAAATAATTATTTACCATGGATATTAGATGCTGAAATCTATCTTGATTCAATGGATCTTGAAAATACCATTGAGACTGAAAATAATATATCCCAGAAGGATAAAGATAAAGCCATATTTTTCCTTCATCGTCATCTTGAAGTATGATTGAAAAATGAATATCCCACATTAAAAGATCCTGTAGATCTGTGGAAAGACCTTGAAGAAAGGTACAATCATGTGATACTTCCTCAAGCTCGATATGTTAGAGAAAATTTTTTCGACCTTCCATGCCTCTCGAATGTACTCCTGCAGCAGCAGTATCGAGAAAAAGAATTTAAAAATATTCTGAGTTAATTTCTTGCTTTCTTGTTGCTGAACGCAACAATGAGTTACTTTTGAGAAATCATGAAACGCGCACAGCTGGTGCCTCACTATTTCCTGAAGTAAATGCAGCAAATTATAACCCCAGAAGAGGTAAATGGCAAGATTTTGATAACACGAAAAATTATGGAAGGAAAAGAAATCATGTTCATAAGAAAGGATCTCACCAGAAGTGGGATAAAGAAAAAAAAATGGGCAAAATAAATCAATTGAGGATAAATGCTTCTGTTGTGGTGGAAAGGGCCATTGGTCACGTACCCGTCGTACCCCAAGGCACCTAGTTGATCTTTATCAAGCATCCTTGAAAAAGGATGACAAAGGAAAGGAAACAAATTTTGTTTCAAATGATAAAAATTTCACCACTCATTATGATGTATCTAATTTCTTTAAGGATTCTGAAGAAAATATTGGCTATTTGATCGATGATGGAATAGTTTGATATGCGTATGTGTTTGTTAAGTATTCATGTAAATAATTTTACTGTGCATGTACTTCTACTCATTTTATTATTATTATCAATTATTTTTGAAGAAAAATAGCAAGGACATATTCTAAAGATATTTGCCTTGCGGATAGTGCAAGTTCGCACACTATTCTTTAAAGTGATATATATTTTACCCATCTTGTGCCAAAAGAAGAATATGTTAATACTATTATTGGCTCAGGCAATGTGATAGAAGGCTCTAGAAGAGCTATAATTTTGTTTTCTGGAGGAACAAAATTTGTAATAAATAATGCAATATTATCTACCAAGTCTCTGAGAAACTTGTTGAGTTTCAAAGATATTCACCGAAATGGATATCATATTGAAACAATGAATGAGGAAAATCATGAGTATTTATGTATCACAACTCATGATTTAAATAAAAAGGTTATATTAGAAAAGTTACCCTCACTTTCATCTGGATTGTATTATACTAAAATTAGTACAATTGAATCACATGCCATTGTAAACCAGAATTTTACTAGCCCAAATGAATTCATAACTTAGCATGATAGATTGGGTCATCCGGAAATAACCATGATGAGAAAAATTATTGAAAACTCTCATGGACATTCACTAAAGAACCAGAAGATTCTCAAATCTAGTGAATTTTGTTGTGCTGCATGTTCTCAAGGGAAGTTAATTTTAAGGCCATCACCAGTAAAGATTGGATTTGAGTCTCCTGAATTCCTAGAAAGGATTCATGGTGATATATGTGGACCTATTCATCCACCATGTGGATCTTTTAGATATTTTATGGTCCTGATAGACGCATCTTCAAGATGGTCACATGTGTGCTTATTATCTTCTCGCAACCTGGCATTTACGAGATTACTGGCTCAAATTATTCGATTAAAAGCACAATTTCCAGAAAATCCAATCAAAGCAATTCGCCTTGATAATGCTGGTGAATTTACTTCCCAAGCTTTTGATGCTTATTGTATGGCTAATGGAATAAGTGTTGAACATCCAGTAGCTTATGTTCACACACAAAATGGGTTAGCAGAATCACTTATTAAACGCCTCCAATTGATTGCTAGACCCTTGCTTATAAGAACAAATCTCCCAACCTCGGTTTGGGGCATGCTATTTTACATGCCGCAGCACTTATTCGTTTGAGGCCAACGAGTTACCATCAGTTCTCTCCTATGCAATTAGCTTTTGGCCAGCAGCCAAATGTCTCACATTTAAGAATATTTGGGTGTGCAATATATGTTCCCATTGCACCACCTAATCGCACCAAAATGGGACCCCAAAGAAAATTGGGGATATATGTTGGATATGATTATCCCTCTATAGTAAGGTATCTTGAGATACAAACGGGAGATGTATTTAAAGCCCGGTTTGCATATTATCATTTTGATGAATCAAAATTTCCAACATTAGGAGGAGAGAATAAGCTTCCTGAAAAGGAACTTAATTGGAATGCATCATCGTTGATGCATTTAGATCCTCGATCAAGGCAATGTGAACTAGAAGTTCAAAAGATTATACATTTGCAAAGAATAGCAAATGAGTTGCCTGATGTATTTTCTGATACAAAGAGAATAACCAAATCTTATGTAGCAGCAAAAAATACCCCAATTCGAATTGATGTGCCAGTAGGACAAGTAGCCGTTGAGGCAAATTCACGCCAGAAGCGTGGCAGGGCGGAAAATGCCCCAATTCGAATTGATGTCCTAGTAGGACAAGTAGCCACTGAAGCAAATTCACGCCAGAAGCGTGGCAGGCCTGTCGGTTCCAAAGATAAAAATTCTCGAAAGAGAAAAGAGGTAAATACTATTCCTGTTGAAAAAGACATAGTAGAGACACCTGCAGTTGTCCAAAATTCTGATATAATGTTAACGCCAGAAGACGTTCAGGTACCTAAAAATTGTGAAAATGACGAGATCTCGATAAATTATGTCTTTACAGGAGAGAAATGGGACCGAAATAAGACAATTGTCAATGAAATATTTGCATATAATGTGGCATTGAATATCATGCATGAAAGTAAGGATCTTGAGCTAAGATCAGTCGAAGAATGTCGACAAAGGAATGATTGGCCAAAATGGAAAGAAGCCATGAAGGCTGAGTTAGACTCACTTGCAAAACGTGAAGTCTTTGGACCTGTAGTCCGTACACCAGAAGATGTAAAACCTGTTAAATACCGGTGGGTATTTGTGAGAAAAACAAAATGAGAAAAATGAAGTTGTGCGCTACAAAGCCCGACTTGTGGCACAAGATTTTTCACAAAGGCCCGGTATAGATTATGAAGAAACGTATTCCCCTGTAGTGGATGCGATAACATTGCGTTATTTGGTCAGTTTATCTGCATATCATAAATTGCATATGTATTTAATGGATGTGGTAACAGCCTATTTGTACGGCTCATTAGATCGGGATATCTATATGAAAGTCCCTGAAGGACTAAAGATATCTAAACCATCTAGTGAATATTTGTAAGGGTTATACTCAGTTAAATTGCAAAGATCTTTATATGGTCTAAAGCAATCTAGACGAATGTGGTATAATCGTCTTACTGAGTATCTGGCTAAAAATGGATTCAAGAATGATGATATCTGTTCATGTGTTTTCATAAAGAAATCTGCATTTGGATTCATTATAATTACTGTGTACGTAGATGATTTAAATATCATTGGAACTCCTGAAGATATTCCAACAATTATAAAAACTCTAAAAGAAGAGTTTGAGATGAAAGATCTTGGAAGGACTAAATTTTGTCTCGGCCTGCAGATCGAGCATATAAAAAATGGGATTTTTATTCATCAAACAACATACACAGAAAAGATCTTAAAAAGATTTTATATGGATAAGTCACATCCCTTGAGTACCCAATGATCGTAAGATCTTTGGATGTGAAAAATAATCAATTCCGTCCTAAAGAAGAGAATGAAGATATCCTTGGTCCTGAAGTACCATATCTTAGTACCATTGGAGCGCTAATGTATCTTGCTAATAATACGCGACCTGACATATCATTTGCGGTGAATTTACTAGCAAGGTATGGTTCCTCTCTAACCAGAAGACATTGGAGTGGAATCAAGCAAATCTTTCGATATCTTCATGGAATGGTTGATATGGGATTGTTTTATCCATATGGATCCAAGTCACAACTAGTTGGCTATGCAGATGCTGGATACTTGTCTGCTCCACACAAAGGGAGATCTCAAACAGGATACCTGTTCATATATGGTGGTACAGCTATATCATGGAGGTCCACGAAACTGACAATTGCTGCAACATCCTCTAATCATGCTGAAATACTAGCAATACATGAAGCTAGTCGTGAGTGTTTTTGGCTGAGGAGTGTGATCCAATATATTCTATCATCATGTGGACTAATTGATTAGAAGATAGCTCCAACTGTCCTATTTGAAGATAATACAGCATGTATTGCTCAACTTAAAGGCGGATATATCAAAGGTGATAGAACAAAGTATATTTTTCCCATATTCTTCTTCACTCATGATCTTCAAAATCAAGGGACAATTGATGTCCAATAGATCCGCTCAAGTGACAATCTGACAGATTTATTTAGAAAGTCACTCCCAAAATCCTCTTTTGAAAGATTGGTACATGAGATTGTGATGCACCGATTTTGAGACATTAAATGATGTCGACAAGAGGGGGAGACTGTACTCTTTTTCTCTTGGTCAGGTTTTTTTTCCATTGGGTTTTTCTTGACAAAGTTTTTAATGAGGCAGTCCCCATCACCAAAGGATATTGTACTCTTTTTCCTTCACTAAGGTTTTTTCCCACTGGGTTTTCCTTTAGTAAAGTTTTAACAAGGCAATAATCCTAAATGGTCATCCAAGAGGGAGTGTTGTGATAAGTACTGATGTGGATGCCCATTTCCTATGAAACTCTATTTACTAAGGATGATTCTATTAAATGTAGTTTGAAAATGTTTCATTATAAATAAGCCTCTGAATGAAAATATACTACACATTAATAAATAATTCTCTCTCTCTTTATGTTGCAATATTCTTTTCTCTCTCTTTATATTTCTTTATTTATATTTGTTACTTCTTCTTTATTTATTTATTTAGTTATTTTATAACAAATCTTAATTTTTTCGATGAATAATACGTTAGACTAAGGGTTTGTTTGGACATTATTCTCAAATTTTTTTTAAATAATATTTTTTAAAAGATCTTTTATAAAAATAAAAGTAATTTATGTTTGGATATCTAATATAAAAAGATTTTTTATTTACCAATTATGTTTGGATAAAATAAGATAAAAGTACTTTTTTGTTTATTTATTATGTGAAAAACATCTATTTTTTAGAAAAAAATTTTTTAGAAAAAGATGTAAATTGTAACTTTTCAAAAAAGATTTTTTTATTTTTCTAATACTTTTAGTTTTACTATTAGAAATTTGTCAAACACATTAAAAAATTAAAAAAAAAATTTCATTAGAAAAGATATTTTTTTATTAATTTAATGGTGCTCAAACAAATACTAAGTTAAATTCACTCGTCAATTTACTCGCCAGGAATTTACACCTAAAAGAATATTATAAAATGTTGAATTTTTCTATCATAATAATATATTTTTGTGGTGAAGATTCTCCAAAATCTTATAGTTCATTTATTTCATATATTAATTATTTATATTTTTAAAAATAATTATATTTTTATTATGTCTCTGTTATATGAATTTTTTTTAGATTTGTGTAAATTTATATATATATATTTTTATCGAAGTAGTTGGCATAAAATCATTTGTCCCATAAAATTTAACGAGTTAAAAAATATATAAATAACAGAATAAAGTAATAAAAGATCCGTTTCAAATGGTAAAAAATAGAACTCAGTAAACATATTCAATATTAAGTTGGACGATTTTATAATTTAAATCTTGTTATCCTTTTATGTTTTGCTTACATAATTTTCAGTTTGTTATCAAATTTCGATTTTCTCAACTTGATAGTGGATGTGGGTGCGTGTTTATGTAAATGAAATGCGAAACAATTTATGCCTACATTTAAAACGTGTGCACCAAAGTAAATGGTTTCTTGATTAGTCACAAGTTGAAATATTAACGAGTTGTAAGTTTGGTTGAGGTATGTTTGAAAATTTGGCTATGCATGAGAGAATAAAATTGAAGGAGACAAGGCAGACAGTGATGATGATTAGCGATTTAGCGTGACTGACTGTGACTTGACGGAATTGAGACTGAAATCTGCCAACCATAAAGAATCCAATCCAATGTAATCCAATTTGATCTGAAATAATCCATTGAATAATAATAAAATAATATGAAACTCCAAATAACTGGGTTGCTAGTGGATTTGCCTGTGTCTACGTGGAACATCCTTATCCTCGTTTCTTTGAAGCTTCCAATTCTTCTGTGACAGCTACTCTTATACCACCAGCATCTTCAACCACCCCTGTCACAATAGAAACTGCAACTTCACCTTCAATTCTTCTTCTCCATACACTCTTGCTTTTCTAATAATTGTCATCATATCTCATAGTCAAGAGAGGTATGTTTCATTCAATTTTCATTTCTGCTTTATTAGTACCTTCCATCAGTTTACAACTTGCATGTTAGATTCATACATATCAATGCTTTATTTTTTTAGATTAAGTTTAATTTATTGTTTGTATTTTCTAATTATTTATATGCTTTTCTTATCTTCCTTAACTTAAAATTCTGCAATGATAGATGGTTAATTATCTTATTCGTTTTGCGTGGGAATGTGTACCATGTTAATTTCTGTCGCTTAGGAAATTCAGTATATTATTATTATTATTATTATTATTATTATTATTATTATTATTATTATTATTCAGAACCATTGTCTTATTATGCTAATCAGCTTGAGGTCTTTGAGCATAGTTTTCACTAATCATGTGTACTGCTTAACAAGAAATAAATCTGATGGTTCAATTCCGTGCAAAATTTATTGCAACAGAAAAAACTAACTTTTCCTAACTAACATTAACAAACTCAATTAACATAATTCAAGTATACAACTGCACAATTCAATTAGCACATGTTGAATTCTGATGAAATGTATTAGAAGAGTGGTTTGCTGAATCACTTGAATTTCATGAGGCAAAGTTGGAACATAACATGCAAGAATTTCAATGTTCTCTAAACTGTAATGTCATTTCAGGACATTTGTTTCTGAAGATGAGTACAGAAAGCAAGACAGTGAAAGCAGAGAATGATTTTAAACTAGTTGTGAACTACTCTAAGCACTGTGTTTGGAAAGACCTGAAGAAAGATCCATCAGGTGCAGGTGCAAATGCAGCTTCTAGAGTAAACATGTCACTATCTGCCCTTGACCCTTTATCTGAGATAGTTTGGTCTCCAAACACAGGTTTCAGCTTAAATTGTGTTGATTCAAGTTTCGCTAACAGAAATAGCAATCTTTACCAAGATGTTAGACCAAGCAGCATGGTCTTTGCTCTTCTACATGGTGGAATTTCTAACACTGACTTACCTATAGATGATGTTTTTGTAAATCCTATAACGGTTATATGCGCGAAAAGCGACGTTACTTCGGCCGATGCTCCTTCTAGAGTCATCACTCCAGAATGTCAAGCACCTAAGGAGAATGATACAGGTAAAATCTATATTTGAAATGTTAGCCTGCGTATGTTTCTTCCTAAATATTTTTGTAAAAGAAAACGAGAGTAAATTAAACTTTCATAATTTGTTCTTTTTTATATATAATTTATGGATAAAATTAAAATAATATTAATTTTGGTATATCTGTCCTTTATATTTTGTTGTTAGTGTCCTGTTTTGTTATATTTTCAAAACCAAATGCATCCTTAAGTCTTTTGTTGATGTCTAAAATATCTAATAAATCCTGATTTTTGTTTAGATGAGGTTGACGAAAGGCCTGTTGACAAGTTCTTAACTCAAGATGATAATAAACCAAACCCAAGCATGGAAGAAAATCCCTCTCCAAGAAAACTTTGCAATGGTGGAATGGGTCTTGCTTCTAAAGCTCCAATTGAGAAACTTGAATCAACAGCAGATAATGATTTACAAACATTGAATAATTGCGCAGCATTGTTTCTAACAGGTAAAAAGAGATGCAAACTTCAACAAGAGTTAACAACTGGGGGTAAAAGAGTCAAGAAGCAAACTCAAGAGAGTTCATTTTCGAGATCCATGAAAATTCCAGAAACTTCAGATCCCAGATCCAGAACCAGGCAGAATAGCTCATTCATGAACTTGGTTTCAAACATGATGAAAGGATTCTCACAATCAGCTGCAAATCCTGATCACCATCTTCTCTGGGATCATGATCAGATTCAGAATCATAATCCTGAGCCGAAAAGTACAGGACTCAAATCCAATTTCAAGTGCATGTCTTGTCCCATAAAATCTCCTCGAGGCCTAGATGTTACTCCAATATCATGTTGTGCAGAGAACAATAACAGTCTTTACAAACAGTATTTGCAATCAAAAGAGTTTGAGGTAAAGATTAGGCCTGTGAATTTTCACAGCAGCCATGAAAACAGGACAAATAAAGAAGGAAAAGCAATAAATTCATTTCCTACCATACAGGATCAGAATAACAATGAGAGTGCTGAATCCTACGCACCTTCGGAGAGGAAGGTAACAGATAATTTCTTGAACAAAATTGATACTTTTGGAGGTGTATGGATGAATCGATTCTTGCCAAAATCAAGTGCTCAATTGATAACTTTTGATAACTCTGTACTTCCAAATTCACATAAACACTTTTCTCATCTAAAAGAAACCAAAGAACAATGTGTTGATGATGACCACTTCCTCAAGAAAGAGGCTTCCGTTGATGACACACCAAAGGTTGGGTTCAATCCCATTACACCTTTCCCTGGATTCAAAGATTCAGAACCAATGGCGGCCATGTTCGCGAGGAGATTAGGCGCAATCAGACACATAACAAGAGACGCCACATATAACTTGCCACACAGGTAAACATGAAACAATGTTTGCTTATTAGTTTTATGGGACAAGAGTTCACCATCTTCTGTTAGCTTATTTGATCTTTTGATACTTCACATGAAAAACCAAATAATAATATGAACATCCTTTGAGAAGGTTTCAGAAATTGATTTTCATTCCTGCATATTTTAGGCATCAAAATTAACACTAATGTTTGGAGCTGCAAGTAATTGGCACTGTCAACTCCTTTGAGAAGGTTTCAGAAAACCGCACCAGCAAAAGATCCAATCACTGACAACACTTGATTCATCTTCTTTCTGCATCCTTATCCTGAGGGAAAAGCAGGTTCATTCTCAAGTTGTACATTGCTTTTTGTCTATAGTCTCAAACATTTCATACGTTTACACACAATTATCTATAAATGCTTTGTTCAGGCCATTGAATAATCCACCACATGTAATTTTATAGACAGACTTCTCTCATATTTTGGTTACGTCGATACCATTGTATTTTATAAGATGTGATGCTAACATCCATTACACGTATTGCTCTCCTCTTTAGGGAGGTTAATCACATTATGGAATGTCATATGTAATATTAAAAATTTATCCAAACATTTACTTATGTATGTGCACAATTAGCATCACCAAGTTATATCTGTTATAACGAACAACCTAGCATACACAGATGAAATTGGTTAGTTAGGAAGTTAGAAGTTAGTTAGCTCGCTGTCCAGCTGGCAGACCCAGAGATTTATCACACGTTCACTCTTTCAGTCTTCCCATATATATTTGTAGCACCTGTAACTAACTTGCTTAGCTTGCACATTCATTCCCCCAAATTCTGTGATATAGTTATTTTTCTCTCTCTGCTTTAAGTTTCTTGTTAGCCACGCATCTCTTCTCTCTGTTCTTCGCGTCTGTTCCTTCATAATATGAGAGATTTTATGACTCGTATGGGAAGAAATTTTCTTTGATTCTAAATTAACTCTAATCCTAAAAAGAAGCTATAGATTTTGGCTAATTTTTTTTTATTAAAATCAACAAATATGATGTAAATAAGTTGAGTTTTTTTTCTTTTTTGTAATGTGGAGATAAGAAATGTGAGGAGTCTATTTCGTAATGAAATTTTATGAAATTTGACCCTGTGATTTTTTTTCATTATTTTTGTGATACACTCTTATTTTTGTGATACAATAAAACACACCTTCTTCTTCAATATTAAAAATAAAAGTGACAAAATCTAAGAGACGGCAAAGACAAAGACTCAGATGATTGGAGGAAAAATAAAATAAAAGAAGAAAAAGAAACTAAGAGAAATGACAAAAATCATTGAAGTTGTTAAGTTCTGTTAAATTGGTGTTATTTGACCGGATAAATATCACCTTAAAATTTAATAGATTTAATTTGTTTAAGAAATTTGTAAAAATGTAACTTTTATACTAGATGTGACTTTGAGAAATTGAAGAAAAAATTATAACTACATTATAAACTAGAAAAATCTAAGAAATCAATATTAATTTAGCTTGTTGAGTTAAGAAATTAACTAAATTAATTAGTGATGACAAACATTATTTTTGGACAAAATAAATAATTAGTGTTGATTAATTGTATTTATTTTTTACTAATTGTTTATTGTTGCAGGCCAAAATTTCAATAGTCCAAATGGAATAAAAAGCAATTAGCAAGGATGATTGGGCTGAAAGCAAAAATCAGAAGCCCAAGAAAAAGCAAAAGATAGAAGCCAAAGAAATCAGATGGGCCAAACGGGTTCCATGAACCAAACCGATCCAAGCCCGAAATTGATTTTCAATTTTCCACCATCTTTTGCTTAACCAAAAGCAACGTTCCTCTCCTCTCTAATCAAGTCACATCAAGACTTCAGAAAAGTAAGAAAGAGAAAGAGATAAAGCTTCCTCCCTAAGCTAGTAACCAAAGAAGCAAGAGAGAGAGAAATTTAAGCTTGAAGCACAGAAAGCTAAAACAGAAAATCCAAACCAAATCAAGCTTTGGTTAAAGGTAATCCATCTCATCTTGCATGCATCAGATCTTCTTCTCTTCTTCCCAACTCTCTGCTCTATCCAAAAATGGCATTTAAGGGAAAGTTGTGCTCTGCCCTATTCTGCTTCACATCTACGGTCACAAGTGATACTTGGGGACCAAGTAGTTTTTCAATGGCTAAGATCAAGTTGACCATGAGAAGATTTCCATGGTTGCTGCTTTGTGGCTTTCAGCCAAGATGAGAAAGTCAGAGGGAAAGATTCTACTCTGAGGATTAAAGAGGAAAAGTGAACATGTGGGTTGGTAAAGCTCAAGGCTCAAGGTGTTGACCTTGAAAGAAGAACCAAGCAACATACAAGGAGATAAAAAGAAGCTTGCTGTTCATTCAGAGGCAAGGAGAGAAAAGCAGAGTTTGTGAGTTGTGTTTTGTAAAGTTCCTCTACTTGGATAATGCTCTCTTTCAAAGAAGCATTCGGCCAACACTGAAGAACTGTATCTGAGGTTTGCAAATCTGGTTTTGCAAATAGCAAAGAGGTTGCTGATGAAGTCAATCTCCTTCATGTTTTACTGATTGTAATGTACTTTTCCAAGTTTATCTTTCTGTAATTTCTTGTGAGAAAAGGCATTGTGAGAAAGTTCAAGTAAAAGCCATGAGTAGAAAAAGGCTGAGTGATACATTTGAGAGAAAAGCCTAGAGTTATTTTTCTGATTTCTTTAGGTTGGATAAGTGTTTTGTATCTTGTACCTGTTTGGTATCCCTTTCTTAGTTGGGTTAGCACTAAGAGTGAATAGTTAGGAGTTAGCATAGCCAATGTCAAGTTAGGATAGAACTTGAGTGTGAAATTGGTGTATGTAATTCTGTAAACTATAGTGAAATTCTTCCATAATTGTGGAGGAGACTAGATGTAGGTTGCATGTCACAAGGCAACCGAACCAGGATACATGCTGGTGTTCACTTTTCTCTTTTCTGCTGAGTTCTGTTTTCTGATATTCATGAGACAAAAATAAATTGTCTCATAAATTTCTGCTGCTGAGTTCAAACAGAATCAGAATTGTAATTTTGTTTAAAAAGGCCATAATAGCAACTTAAAAAGAAAGGCATAGATTCAACCCCTATTCTCTAAGCCTACCACAACCTTCAATTGGTATCAAGAGCTAAGGTCTCAAGAATCAAGCTTAACCGCTTGGAGCAAAGATCCAATGGCGAACAACTTGGGCACAACCACAATTGCTTACACCCTCACTGAAGGCCAGTCAAACAACCGGCCACCTTTCTTCAACGGGAAGAACTATTCCTACTGGAAAGAAAGGATAAGGATCTTCATCCAATCCATTGACTACAACATATGGAAGATCGTTGTGAGTGGTCCCAAGATCCTAACAAAAATAAGTGCTGATGGAGTGGTGACTCCAAAAGAAGAAGCTGAATGGAATGAATATGACAAGAAGAAGATAGAGCTGAACGCTAAAGTAATCAACCTTCTTCATTGTGCTATCAGCTTTGAAGAATACCGGAAGATGTCTAGATGCAAGACAGCCAAAGAAATCTGGGAAAAACTCCAGGTTACACACGAAGGCACCAAACAAGTAAAAGAAACGAGGATTGATATGTTGCGAAAAGAGTACGAGATGTTTAGCATGAAGGATGGAGAAAGCATTGATGAAGCATTTGAGAGATTCTCAATCATAATCAACAACCTTGATGCTATGGGTACAAACTATACAGAACAAACCTAGGTGAGAAAACTCCTTAGAAGCCTCACAAAAGAATGGGAAAACACTGCCACTGTCCTAACTGAGAGTAACAACATAAGTCCCATAACCTATGATGAGCTGAGAGGAAAACTCCTTGCCTATGAAGCCACACACACAAACACAGACTCAAAGAAAAAGGGAATAGCCCTCAAGTCACAAATAGAACCGAAAGAGAGTGAGTCTAGTGATGGTATTTCAGATGACGAGCTTTTGTTTTTTGCTAGGAGATTTAGAAGAATGATGAAGAACAAGGGCAAATACAAAGGTTCAAGTTCAAAGGAGCACAAGATCGACTTGAGCAAAGTGACGTGCCATCATTGCAAGGAGGCTGGACACTTCAAGCTAAACTGTCCAAAGCTCAAAAAGGAGGACAAAGGAAAGAAGGAAAGGAAGAGAGTACTCATGTCAGCTTGGGAGGATCTTGAGAATGACTCAAATGAAGAAGAAGAATCTGAAGGAGATAACAAAGACTGCTTCATGGCTGGAAACAACAATCTTGATGAGGTAAATTATTATGATTTGACCATTGAGGACTTGTATGCTATTATTGATGATCTTACCTTAAACACCTCAAAACTGCTTGACAAATACAATGAATACAGATCTGAAAGAGATGTGTTAAGAGCTGAAAATGAGTTTTTAAAAGAAAAAGTGAAGGAAACTGAATGTGCTTTGGACATCATTGAAGAAAACAGATTTCTAAAATCTGAACTTGAAAAATTAAAAGGAAAGCACATTGTGGATCCTTCACATGAGTTAATTGCTGAAAATGAAAGATTAAATGATATGATTAAAAGGCTGAATGGTGACTTAGCAAAATTTTCTCAAGGTTCTAGTAACTTGGACAAATTACTTGCAAGTCAAAGACCATTGTTTGAAAAATCTAGTTTAGGCTACATAGCCAAGGAAGATGCAGTTTCTAATATTTCCTCTATAAAATTTGTGGCTTCTTCATCAAATACCAAAACCATACCAAACAAATCTGGTATCGAAAATATTCTAACACTTGAAGAAAAATTTGATGAAGTATACACAAGTGAAACTGAGCCTTCACCAAGAACTGAACCGAGTTCAAATCGGCCAGGTTTGGGTTACATTTCGAAAAATGAGGCTGTTTTCAAGAAACCACCATTTTACAACAAAACCTCATATTCGAAAGGTAAAAATGTTCAAAAAATTCTGGTGAAATGCTTTTGTAAATAGGAATAACTTTAATAAAAATCAATTTGTCAAAAGAAATGCATTTCCTCCAAAAACCAGAAAATTCCAACCATTTAATCGTTTCAAGCAATATAACTCACCTCAATTTCAGAGGCACACATCAGAAATTCATTGTGTTAATTGCAAAAAATTTGGTCACTCATATGCACAATGCTTCATTAAAAAAGAGTTGTTGGAAACAAAGTTTACAATATTGTTTGTGATTTCAATGCACTTGGGCAACCAAGATGGATTAACTTCAAATGATCCAAATTAATTTGAATACCTAAGGCTACTTGAAACTCATCATGCAGATTTGCCTAGCATCCCAGAATAAAAAGGACATGTGGTACATGGATAGTGGATGTTCAAGGCACATGACTGGAAGGTCAACCTACTTCATCAAACTAAATAAGTATGATGGAGGTTTTGTGACTTTTGGAGATGATGGTAAAGGTAAAATCATTGCTGTTGGAAAAGTAGGTAATGAGCAATCTACTTTCATTGATGATGTGCTTTTGGTATGTGGTTTAAAGCACAATCTTTTGAGTATAAGTCAGCTGTGTGATTTAGGATATTTAGTTGTTTTCAAAAGGCTTGAATTCTGTGTTGTTAATGAAAAGACAAATGAAGTGATGTTTGTTGCCAAGCGTTTCAATAATATGTATGGACTTACTCTTGATGAACTAAAGGATCAAAATGTAGCTTGTCTTCACTCTAAAGAATCTGAAAAATGGTTATGGCACAAGAGATTGGGCCATGCAAGTATGTTTCAAATAAACAAACTTGTAAAGAAAGAATTAGTAAGAGGTCTTCCTTTGATAAAGTTTGACAAAGACATCACTTGTGATGCTTGCCAAATGGGAAAACAAACAAAAAGTTCTTTTAAACCAAAGGAAGACATCTCTACTAAAAGACCACTTGAGTTGCTACACATTAATTTATTTGGTCCAACGAGAACTCAAAGCCTAGGTGGTAAACATTATGGTTTAGTAATTGTGGATGACTATACTAGGTTTGGTTGGATTTTATTTCTTGCACACAAAAGTGAAGCTTTTTCAGCCTTTGAACCTTTTTGCAAGAAACTTCAAAATGAAAAGGATTTAAAAATATCTTCTATAAGAAGCGATCATGGAACTGAATTTGAAAATAATTTGTTTGAATTCTTTTGTGAGGAATTTGGAATACCTCACAACTTCTCTTGTCCAAGAACACCACAACAAAATGGTGTTGTGGAAAGAAGAAATAGAAGCATACAAGAGATGACAAGAGCCATGCTTTGTGAGAGTAATGTTCCAAAATTTCTTTGGGCTGAAGCGGTCAATACGGCTTGCCACATTTTGAATAGAACAATCATAAGAAAATTTTTAAAGAAAACCCCTTATGAACTTTGGAAAGGCTACCCACCAAACTTAGATTACTTGCACATCTTTGGATGCAAATGTTTTGTTTTAAATAACAAAGAAAATTTGGGTAAATTTGATCCAAAGGCTTATGAGTGCTTGTTTGTAGGATATTCCACAACTAGTAAAGCATATAGGGTTTATCATCAAGATGCTAGAATTATTGAGGAGTCCATACATATTACATTTTGTGATACTAACTTGGTGCAAAGCATTTTGGAAGATTGTGATGCAGGAAATCAAGCTCAAAAGGAGGATGAAACCGCTCAAAATCATGAAAAAGAAAATTCTGGACAAACTGAACCAGAAACTGCAAATGATGAAAATTCAAGAGACAATTCCATTTTGTCTCATGAATCTGAAGGAAATCCTACAGCCAGCAGTGCCCAGAATCCCTTGGTGACTGAATCTGCCTCCAAGTCCACCAGACCTCGTGAGTGGAGATTCTTGAAGAATTATCTTGAGGAATTTGTCATTGGGGACGTCTCTCATGGAGTGCAAACAAGGTCTTCCACTAGAAAGGCCAATGAAGGATCCAACATTGCCCTTCTATCACAAATAGAGCCTTAAAACATCAAGGAAGCACTTAGTGACCCTTCTTGGGTTAAAGCTATGGAGGATGAGCTTCTTGAGTTTGAAAAGAATCAAGTATGGACCTTGGTTCCAAGGCCAAGTGGAAAGAAAGTGACCGGCACCAAGTGGATATTTCAGAACAAGTTGGGAGAAAATGGTAGCATTGCAAGAAACAAGGCAAGACTAGTGGCACAAGGATATGACCAAGAAGAAGGAATAGACTTTGATGAATCCTTTGCCCCTGTTGCCCGAATGGAAGCCATAAGACTTCTCTTAGCTTATGCTGCATATTGTGGTTTTAAATTATATCAAATGGATGTGAAATGTGCATTTTTGAATGGTATGATAGATAGAGAAGTGTATGTGGAGCAGCCTCATGATTTTGAAAATAAAGAGCACTTTGATCATGTTTTTAAACTATCTAAAGCTCTCTATGGTTTAAGACAAGCTCCTAGAGCTTGGTATGAGAGACTTAGCTCTTTTCTTTTGAAAAATGGTTTTTAAAGAGACACCACTGACACAACTCTATTTATCAAAAACTCTAATGATTCTTTTATTCTAGTCCAAATACATGTTGATGACATTATTTTTGGATCAGCAAATGAATCCCTTTGTTCTGAATTTGGAAAACTCATGACAAGTGAATTTGACATGAGTATGATGGGTGAACTTAATTTCTTCCTTGGGCTGCAAATTAAACAAACTGAAAAAGGTATTTTCATTCATCAAGAAAAATATGCCAAGGAATTAGTTAAGAAATTTGGTATGAAAAATGCCAAACCCATGGGAACACCTATGCATCCTAGTTCTAAGTTAGATAAGGGAGAAGCTGAGAAAGATGTTGATGAGACTAGGTATAGAGGGATGATTGGTTCTCTTATGTACTTAACTTCCTCTAGACCCGATATTGTGCAAAGTGTTGGATTGTGTTCTAGGTTCCAATCCAAATCTAAAGAGTTACATCTTTCTGCAGTTAAAAGGATCATTAGATATGTTCATGGCACATCCAATTTTGGTCTATGGTATCCTAAGATTGATGATTTTTCTGCAGTTGGTTATTGTGATGCAGATTTTGTTGGTGATAGAGTTGATAGAAGGAGCACTTCTGGTTTATGTTGCTTCCTTGGAAAGTCCTTAAATGTTTGGTCAAGTAAGAAGCAACCAACAGTGGCCTTATCCACTGCAGAGGCTGAGTATATAGCTGCTTCTTCTTGTTGTTCTCAGCTTTTATGGTTAAAAACACAGCTTGCTGATTACAAATTAAAGGCTGAAAATATTCCCTTGATGTGTGATAATATGAGTGCCATTAATATTTCTAAAAATCCAGTTTTGCACTCAAGGACGAAGCATATTGAAGTGAAATTTCACTCAATAAGAGAACATGTCTAAAAAGGGGATATTAGTATTCAATTTGTTAAATTTGAGGAGCAATTAGCAGATATTTTTACAAAACCATTAGCTGAGGATAGATTCTGTATGCTTAGGACTTGTCTAGGAATTTTGAGTTATGATTCTTTATTTGAAAATTGCTGATGTATTTGCTGGAGATTTTTTTGTCTCATAAACAGGTATAAGACAATTCTGGACAGGTGATGAACGTCTCCATCAAGCCAGCGTGTTCTGGGTTTGTTTCAAATGAAAGATAATCTGGGCCAACCTCAAAATCAGATCTAGAGTGGTCCATTGTGTTTCCTTAAATCCAACTATCTCTGGGCCCATATGTGAATGTTACATTTTTTTTGGTGATGGGCTGTGTGTTTATTTTTTTAATATTTTTCATTTAATGTTTATAATCCAAAAAGATTTTCAATTTATTTTTTGGTTTTTCAAAATTTAAAATTCATTGCCTGTTTTATTTTCAAATCAAATCAAATCTTAAATTTATGAGGTCAGGTCTTTTCATGTCATTTCAAAAAGTGTGATATAGTTGCATGATTTTGGAAAACCACTTTTGGGTACGGTTACCAACACTCCCTCTCTTCCCTCCATAACTTCTCCTCAACCCTTCGGTTTCTTCCCTCTCACTCCACTGTCTCCTCCACCAAAAGCTTAAATCCAACCAAAATGGGGAAGAAAGTTATTGCTAAAAGAGCACCTCGTGAGAAAATCCATAAACTTCCAAGATATCCTAGACCATCAACCCGTTCTCAAGACACCACTTTCACTCTCTCACCTTCTCCTCCTACCTCTCCTTCTCGAACTGATCCCATGGCGCGTACCAAGACCACTCCAAGGTATCCTGCTCCTGCCAAACCGACGCCACCATCGAAGGCAACGCCATCCAAACCAAGTTCCACAAAACCTAGTTCATCCAAGGGTAAGCGTCCTGCTGTTGAAGAGCCTATTCCTGAGCCTACAAAACCTAAGTCAAGGTCTGTTCCTGTGCGTTCACAAAGAGGTAACCCTCATCACCTTCTCAAATCTGTTAGCGAACCAGAGGTTGATCCCTTTGCTCACAAATCACACTTCATGACATCTCACTCAGACTTTAACCCCCATCATTTCAAATCGGCCATGAAACCATGATTTCTATGAGGGAGTTATTAAGTATCACACTCTTTGTCCATCTTTTCTTGCTGATTTACCTGATTTGAAAAAGAAAGGTTTTCCTTTTGTTGAAAATCTGGAATTCTTAGACTGGAATCACCTTTTCAAAATCAAAAAACCAGTATATCCTAAGTTAGTCAAAGAATTTTATGCAAACATGACTTACCATGAAGGAAGTGTGCATTCTTATGTTAAGGGCAGAGACATTATCTTGAATAATGAGACAATCAGTGATTCCTTGAAGTACACTGATGTAGGGCCGTGTGCTTATACATCTGTGAAGTGGGATGAAGGTGTTGGTATCTCTTACCATGATGCTTTGGCTCACATTTGTGAACATGTTTCATTAATCGATGGCATCACACCCACTCACAAAGCCCTCGGATATGAATGTGCTCAGTTGCACCGTATTGTCAACCACATTTTAATTCCTCAAAGTGGTTCATATCAAAGGGTTTCTTACACGGACACACTTGTTTTGTATGCCCTAATCACTAAAATAGAAATCTCTTTTGCCTATTTGATGGCTAGATACATGCTTGATTCTGTTAGAAGTGTGAAAGATAAAGCACTACCTTATGGCATGTTTTTGACTTGCATATTTGAGACTTTTGGTGTTGACCTGTCAAATGAGGCTTATGAAAATAAATATTCATACCTAAAAGGGGGTGGTTCAGTGAAACAGCAAAAAGGACCAACTCGATCTGAGAGAGTGGTTCTAGATGATGATGATGAAGAGTACATCCCAGATGACTCTCCTCCTCCTTCCACTGAGGGTACTTCCATTTCCACTGGGAAGAAATCTGCTCTGCTGAATGTGGTCAAGGATATTGCTCAAGAGTTTGTTTCACAATCAAATCACTTAATTGCCATGAGCAAGGAACAAAGGAAGCTAGCTAGCAAGCATGAGAACTTCCTGAAGAAATCAAGAGATAGGGTGGCTGTGCTCATGACCTTCATTGATAACCTTAATAATGATGAAGACATTGCCACTGATGTTGAAGAGGAAGCTGCTTCGGAGGGGGATGGTTCTGATGCCTAGAATTTGTCTCATGAAAACTGTTGATGCTGCTCTGTTTTCTATCTCATAAACTCTATTTTCTTTTGCTACTGTTAGCCTTGTTTCTGTTGTCTTGGATGACTGTATAAACTTTGGATACTGCTGCACTTATGGTAGCTTGGTTAGTTATTTGGACTATGCACTAACCTTTCTTGCAGGGTTTCTAGTGATGTTTTTGTTGATCCGCCCTTGATGACAAAAGGGGGAGTAAAAGTTATGATTTTTCTGATTAGAACTGAACTTTATTTTGCAAATTGCTTTTGTTTTACAATATGCTGTTGCTACTGTCATGATAGGAAATACTGGGCTGAATATGTGTTGCTGGTTATACAGAATCCCTTAGTCAAGTTACATCTTGAATAGCTCTTTTTAAGCTTAATGTAAACAGGAACAAAAAGGAAAGAACATAGATTCAGGGGGAGCCACTCTTAAAAAGGAAAGGGGGAGCAACGCAATAGCAAATGAAAATCAAAGGGAGTTTCTAAACCTTACTCAAATACAATTCCTTTTGATTATTGCTTAAACCATGTTTGTCATAAAGGGGGAGATTGTTGAGTTAAGAAATTAACTAAATTAATTAATGATGACAAACATTATTTTTGGGCAAAATAAATAATTAGTGTTGATTAATTATATTTATTTTTTACTAATTGTTTATTGTTGCAGGCCAAAATTTCAATAGCCCAAATGGAATAAAAAGCAATTAGCAAGGATGATTGGGCTGAAAGCAAAAATCAGAAGCCCAAGAAAAAGCAAAAGATAGAAGCCAAAGAAATCAGATGGGCCAAACGGGTTACATGAACCAAACCGATCCAAGCCCGAAATTGATTTTCAATTTTCCACCATCTTTTGCTTAACCAAAAGCAACGTTCCTCTCCTCTCTAATCAAGTCACATCAAGGCTTCAGAAAAGTAAGAAAGAGAAAGAGATAAAGCTTCCCCCCTAAGCTAGTAACCAAAGAAGCAA